>NW_018164876.1:268113-315602 GCF_001263595.1 Phalaenopsis equestris
TTAAATTTTACATATAAAAAAGAATATCAGGATCAATGACCTCAAAGAAGTAGAAGATAAAGAAATCACCCGATACTGCATTTGATACGCCTCCAAGGAGCATGTGTCTCCTCGGCATGCCTCCGTTGAGACACCCTGTCTCAAGACATCATCTCCGAAGAAGAAGGTATCAATACCGAAGTTCATTGTACCAATACAGTTTAATGAGCCTGTGGTTCACAGTTGTGGAATGGAGCAAAGGTTCGAGGTATCAGATATAGTTGCAGCTATTGCTATCAAGTTTGATGAACAAAGAGAGGATGTTGAGGAAAATCCTCCAGATCTCAAAATGATTCAAGAAGCAATAATTGAAGAGAAAGTTGAAAAGGTCAGGGCTAAAATTTTTGAGCTAGCAAAAGAACATAGAGTAGCCATTGATGATGATCAAGATTTTGATTTTAGCAATTATCTCAAAGAAGTTTTCATGGATATTCATGTTATCAAGACCAGAGCTACGACATATGCGTGTGATGTTCAACCTTTCATTGAAGGGAACACCATGGATGAATTTTGCTGGGCTATTTTCTTAAGGGATGGGCATATTAGTCAGATGAAAAGAAGAAGGGAGGAGATGGCCGCCATGACTACAGTTCATGGACAGTCACATTCACAGCATGTAGCTTCTTCAAGTGTCAACCAACCGTAAAAAGTAATGATATGAGAAAAGTTGCCTCTACCAACGGAGAGGATTAGCAGAAAAATAACTCCTCAACAAGTACCATACTGGAGAAAGATATTAAACAGATGATTGAACAACAAGTTTGGGAGGCCTTAGACCAATCTAAGGGTTGTGCACTGATTTCAAGGGGTAGACCTTACTCGGAGGAGTTCGATGTCGTGCCGTACCTAAGGGCTTTGTGTCACCAAACATTAAGATATTTGATGTACCTGAGGGCTTTGTGTCACCAAACTTTAAGATATTTGATAGGATTGGAAATCCTAGGCAGCATATAGCACTCTTTCAAGCTATTTGTGGCAACACCAGAAGTAATGAAGCTTTGATCTTTTGACAGTTTGTCAGCAGCCTATCAGGAATTGCATTTAACAGGTGCGCTAAGCTACCCAACAGATCAGTCAAAATATTTTCCGAGTCAGAATAGTTGTTCGTAAAAAGACTTGCTAGAGTGCAGCATCATATTTCTATTAGAGATTTCATAGTTGAGAGGCAAACGCCTAACGAGACCTTGGTGGATTATTCCTTGAGATTAAGAAACCTTAGAACGAACTGTGAACCTCAACTACAGGAAAAACATACGATTAAGATTCTACTCAAATATATCTATGGGCTGGTAGCTTTCGTGCTTAAGGGACTTACCATCAAGTCCTTCGAGAAGCTGCTAAGCAAAGCCAGTAGTTTAAAAGAAGAAGTTAAACACATGGATTCCCATAAAAAATTAGAAAAGACCAGAACAACCAGGATATTCAAGAAGAAGTCCGTAATAGTGGAAACAGTTGATAAGGTAAAGTAGCCGATACTGATACAGAAAGAGCATTCTCACCAAAGTTTCCACAGCATACTCAACAACAAGCTCAATAGTATGATGAGGCTAGCCAACAGTCACCAAAAGGGGAACAATACCGAGCAGAAGGTAAAATGGGTCCTACTCTTTCAGAATGAAAAAGGAGGATATATTCCTTTAAAGATGAGGTTGTGCTAAAGAAGTTCAGAAATTTCATAAAGAAGCCCGAGTTTAGATTACCAGAATCGAAGAAGCTGGAAGAAGTCGACAAGAAGGAGTTTCCCTTTTTCTGCCCTATTAAGGGATGTTGGGACATACAATAGAGGGCTATTTCATTTTCAAGGACGGCTCGAGAGGAATTTTAAAGAAAGAAATATAACTATCCCAAAGGAATATTTAAAATAACTTGAAAAAGGTTCTATAAATATGATTTCAGTCAAGCCAATCACAATGATAGATCTCTATTCAGAAAAGGATGGATGGAGCACAGTTTAGAACAAGTCATCCAAGAAGATATTAGATTAGATTCAGATCGCTTCAGTGCAAGCAGCCTTTCAGAATCTACAACCTGTTCAACCATAAATGGAGATTTTATCAGAGAAATGTCGCAACCAGAAGATAAAGAATATAATGACATCATCAAGATTGATGACGTGGAGGGTGGGATAGGGGTTCCCATTGTTAGATTGGTTATCTCCAGTTTGGGAGAGAAAATCCTTGAATGACCTTGTATGATTATCTTTTTGCCCCACCGGGGTATTATGAATATAATGATTATAATTTTAGCTACGTTAGCTATGTTTTTAGCTACGTTTTAAATATTTTTAGTGATAGCGTAACTACCTTTTCTCAATCTAACTTCAATCTTTATTTCTAAACCAGTCCTTAAATCGTACTTAAGTCTGATGAAGCCGTTAATGAGAATGATGAATATGTCGACAATACCAGTTACAATAGCAACGGGAGAGAGGAGCTGGTCCTTGAATGCCATGGTACACCACTTGCTATCAACTTAGATCTCTCTGTTGAAGAAGAAACACCAAAAATTTTACCTACAGCATCTCAGGAAGAGGAAATTACAAAAGTAAATCTAAGGAGTGGGAAGATAGATACCTCCAAGGTCAGCTCCAGTGGACAAAGGAAAACAAATAGTCACTCAGGAAGAGCTAACTCTACCTTTGCCAGTGGAAGAACCACATAATCAAGTAAAGATTGGAGGATTATATAACGTGAATTATAACATGATAGCTCATCTTAGGAGGTTTCCAGCCAAAATAAGCATTTACAATGCTCTGATCCTATTAAAGGAAATGAGAGAATCTCTAGTTATAGCCTTGCTTGACCTAGAGACTTGCTTAGCTCAGTTGCCCAGAAAATCCTCAGATGATGTTAGTTTGTTAAAGGAATAATTTGGGATAACCTTCACAAACGAAGACTTGTTGCTTGGTACCACTGACCACAATCGACTTCTCTACATCTCTATTAGTATTTGCATATTTATATTATCCAGAGTTTTGGTAGATCCGTGAGCATCACTCAACTTAATGAGTCTACAAACATTGGCACATTTGGATATTGAAGATCAAAAGCTTACAGCCAAAAAAATGATGTTAAGAGGACTTAACTAAAAGGGAGAAAGAGCTCTTGGATCAATTATGCTACTAACGAAAGTTGTACAACTAGTAACAACCGCAGAATTCCACATCATCAATGTAGAGACCTCTTTTAATGCTTTACTAGGACGATCATGGATTCACGAGCATAATAACGAGCATAATATGGTTCCATTCCATCGTCTCGACACCAATGCATCAGACATTTTAAAGAAGGACAAGAATATTGCATCAAGGGATATTTACAATGTTTTTAGTTCATGAAGTCGGCATTCACGAAGAAGCTTTCTACTGTGCACCTCCAAAGATAAATATCTTTTCCCAAGAAATTATGGCAAACAAAGTACAAGATTCAGAAGAATCACAAAGAAGAGTACATTCAACTCTACTTCGATGATCTATTATTGTTTCCTCACAACAAGCTGGTAGAGGTTCTTATAACCCATACACTTGAGATCGAAGTCGGGGACATGGATGAGGAAGAACAAAAACGATTGTTGAACGTACTATGCCAACCATCAACAATGATATGGAAGTAAGTTCTGATGAAGAAAGATCTGATGAAGAAATGATGATGATAAAATAGAAGAAACCATAGTATGGAATTTCCTTAGAAGATGTGGAGAAAGACGAATATGAGTTGATGTATGATCGGATCAACCACTATGTGAAAGTCATGACCCTTACTCCAATCCACCCTCAAAATGTTGAGAGTCTAGAGATCAAGGAATTCTGTAGCATAAGTTCAAAGCCGATCAAGTTTTACCATGCTTCCCCTTCTACTAGTTCTGAAAATCATGTAAATTTCAAAGAGGATTCTAATGAATTAATGGAATTACCTTTTAGGTAATTTAGGTAATTTTCTCCTTGTGTACAAAGGTTAATTGAATAGGGATATGTGCCAAAACAAATTCCAGAGTATAAGCTACAACTTTTTGAAAAATTGTGGAGGGGTAAAATTCGAACCACTAACTCGAAAGAAGGTCTTGGATTTGGTACTGTAGGACCAGACAATGGTACTGTAGGACCAGTCCTTAGTACTGTAGGACTAGTCCATGACAAGGAGTTTTACATGTTTGTTACCGGCAAATTAGAAGAGGATTGCCTCGATGTAGATAATCACTTTTAAGATAAGTTAATAGGTGATGCACCACTAGAATTTAAAGAAGAATCTAAGTCAACAGTGGATGAATTAAAAGAAATCAACCTTGGGACTGAGGAGCAGCCTCAACCACCTTCATAAGTTCATTACTCAATGAGGAAGAATGTTCAGAATTGTGTCGGCGCTATTTTGGTTGAGGAGTTGCCCGTAAGAAGCTATCAGTCACTGAATTGAAATCCCGTTGCCCGCTTCGGAACTTCGAAAGGATGATTTAATTTACATATATATTTAAGTTTAGAAAAATATGAAATCAAACTGACCACATATTTTTCATAGTTTAAATGAAAGAGAGCTATACCTCAAACCTTTTATCTGTCCCGAGGGATAAACACAAGACTTGAGGATGAGACTCGATCAAATAAATTAAGAAATAAATGACTTCTGTTTGGTCTACGAAACCATTTTATTTGCCGATAATTTCCCATATTTAATAGAAAGGATTAAATATGGTTTAATTTAAGCTGGATTCAGAAAAAATTTCCTGTAAGGGCAAGCCTCTATAGTTAATTACATTCTAAATGACCAAAGTCACCTAAGAAAACTCTCGATAAAAATTAGGAAATATTATCTTCAAGGATTTCAAAAGTATAGGACTTTTCAACAAAATCGGATAAAGAGGTGTGAAATGGGATTGACTCAAATTTGGAGCCTTTTATTTTTGGAATCCAAAGGAGGAAGATATAAGAGATGTCACAGATTCAAAGGAAAACCTCGGTGACTTCTTAGTTTATCCTAATGTTTGGCTTCAGTTTTGAGGAGAAATATTTAGGTGTTTCATCCTGCCAATTTTATTAATTTAAGGATCACATTTACGTGGAACAATCACATAAATAACCTAGAAGATGTGAGGGTTTTGGTCGTGATGAATGACAACCTCGGAATCCTCCGACGAGCTAGGGCTTATATTGTATAGCAGAGCTACACAAATGACTAAAGAAAAGGTGAGGATTTATGTTGCATAAGCAAACAACCTCAAAATCCTATGACTTGGTTGTTTAATTCTAAGGAAGGAAATTTGTTTAAATAGGGAATTGTTGAAGATGGCCATGCGATGGCCATGCTGCCCACCATTCTAGCACCAAGATCCTTCTCGTGAAGAGTTTGAGTTTTCTAAAGTGTCATGCTATGATGTAAAATTAGGTGGCCCTATGGTTGAAGTTCTTTAAATTTTATGAGGGATGTTAAAGTTGATTAGAGCCACACGGGTTAGGATCCCACGGTTCCCTCGTTCCGGCACAACTATTTTCTATTGGATTCACTTGTCCAAATGAATTTATTAAACTCAATTTAATGAGTTCCATAATTTCTTTTAGACTACAGGAAGCCTCGTTAGCAACCTTAGGTTACCTCCTCCGAGAGAAACAAATTTCACTTTTTCCTAATTTTTCTTTGAATTTTTAGAATTATTTTAGTGAAAACCCATTTTTAGCCTCTAAAAATTATTTTAGCTTTAAAATGCAATATCTTCACATAGAAAATTAGAAAAAATATTCCAATTATTCTTGAATTCTTATGAAACAATTTAAAACATTTCCATGAATTTTATTATTTTTGTGATTTTTATCATTTTTTAATTATTTAAATATTAAAAATAGGCTTGAGATAGAATTTTTATTTTTATTTTAGTTTTATTTTTAGAAAATTCCTTTGATCACAGAGAACTCCAAAAACTAATTTTTATAATTTTTTGAGTTATATTTTAATTGTTAAAAATCATTTTAGTGTTAAAAGTGGCTTTTAACTTGAAAAATCAAATATGAGTTATTAAATGAGCTTCAAATATTTTGAAATTTTTATGGAGAGTTCTCTAAACTTTAAATCACAGTGGAGATTAAAAATTAAGTCATTCAAATATTTTTTTTTCCCAAAATTAATTTTCTTTGTGTATTAGGGTTGGTGGAAATTAAGTGCATTCTTAATGACTTAACCCATGAAATATTTTCTAAAGGGTTCTCTGGTCATATCAAACCTTTCAAAATTTTCTTAGATTTTTTTCATGAAACATGCTAATTATTATGATTAGTTTCTGCAAATAATAGACATAAAGTTGAAAAATATGGATCTCTGTCAAGAGATATCCTCTGTGATATCCTCTGACTTTGGGAAAATCAAGGAATGTTTCCTAAGATAAAGGCAACAACATGTCAAAATTACAAGCCGTGGTGAAATGTCTACATGCATGGAGATTCAAAAGACTCAAAATAATATTTAATTAATTAAAAATAAAGTATACATCAAAAAAATTTTAAATCATTTCCACATTGTTCTCCTCTGTTCACTGAGCAAGCGGGTGTTTTTATTTTATTTTTGTGATTTTTCTACCCGAAGATATGGACTTTTGAAGTTAGGGTTGTTTATTTATATTACAAAATACCCTATTTATCTATTTAAATGTGAGGCGCCATGTCAACCTACGGAGGCTCTGAAACTCTATGCGGCGTGCTCCCATTCAACTCCGCCATCCGCCCCAGCGCTAACTCAGCCCGTGGTTCAAGTATGAAGGCACTATCCAGCTTGATCTCATCCATTGATGAGTTAAACGCATGATCGAATAGCTCCCGGCATAATCCCCAATGCCTTAGCTCGAGAACAATCCATTTTCAAATCTTAAGATCTCACTCTTAAGATCTCACTCATTTCTTAAGATCTCACTCATTTCTTAATCAAATTAAGTCTAGTTTGTTCCATTTTTAAAGCTTAAGATCTCACTCATTTCATAACCAAATTAAGTCTGGTTTATTCCTAAATGCTTGTCTAAATGTGACAAATAGATCCATACGGTAATCAAGCCATTAAACTAAGCTTAATGGAATGGAGAATCAAAATAGACTCAGGAGGAGGAGGAGTTCAATAACTTTGCTCTAAGAATGGAAGCTTTGTTCAAACGTGCTTGGCACATTCGTAGAGGTCCAAGGAGGTTAGGGATTAAGCCTCTTGCTATGGTGAAAGGCCTAGGTATGAATTCGACCAAGCAAGATTTCAGGTGTTGGTCTAGAGCTATGCTAGGTCTCTGTATGAGGGCGATTTGATGGGATTTGATGAGTTTAATTTTATTTTGGTGGAGCTCAAAAATTAAACTCTGGTAAGGGGATTCAAGGCAATGTGGTGGTCGGGTTACACTTAGGAGGTCTCAAAGAGGCTCTAGTAGTAATTTGGAGGGGTCTATCTAAGAAATTTTTAGCACGCTCTCCAAGGCCATTGAAGTGAGGTTTTTATAAAATGAGCTTAAGGGTGGCTATCATGGCCAATTTGGGGGTGAAAATGCTTGCTTAGGTGGACAACAGAGAGGCTCTAACATTTAATTTGGATGAGGTGGCCTCTAGGTTTGAATTTGGTTTGATTTCAGGGGGTTGTCTCTTGGTTTGGACATTTTCTAGCCACTAGGCCAACCAACCAAGCCAGGGGAGGTGGCTAGGAGGTTAGGTAAGCCAGAGGAATATGTCACAACCGTTAAATGGGCTGGTGTTTAGTTTTGAAAAAAAATATCATTGGCTTAAGAAAATATGGAATGAAATCCCTTAATTTGGGGATCCGTTGGTCCATAGCTCATGGAAAGAAATCCCTTAATTTGGGGATTCTTTGGTCCATAGCTCATATGGTTGGTTCCATGGGGTTTGGCTTGGTCAATAGGGTCCAAAACTTGGCTGTGGTGGCCTTGTCTTGACCAATTTGACATGTATATGTCAATTTTGGTGCATGGGTCCAAGTGGGTGCAAATGATCAAGACTTGGGGTAGACATGTTAATTGGACCAATTGATTTATTCATTTGATTTAGATGATTGTAATGATTATTTTTGGTGAAGGATTGAAAGAATTTTGAGTTCAATTGGGGTTTCAATCTGAAGGATTGTGGAATTTTGGTGAATTTGGGCATGTTGGGCTAGACTTAGGTC
This sequence comes from Phalaenopsis equestris, assembly GCF_001263595.1. Lineage (NCBI taxonomy): Eukaryota > Viridiplantae > Streptophyta > Magnoliopsida > Asparagales > Orchidaceae > Phalaenopsis > Phalaenopsis equestris. Next base: position 276,282 of record NW_018164876.1, read on the forward strand.
TATATTGGGCTAGGCCTGGGCTAATTCCAAATTGATTGCTGAAAATGGTCAATAGGAATGTGATGAAGAGTTCTAAACATGAATTGGGTGCCAACTTTGGGGTTAAAGAATTCAATTTGGTGAAATTTCGAGGCATAACGAATTTGGGGAAAAATTTGGGGCTTTTGACTTATGTTGAAATTAAATAAAATTGAGGCTTCACCAAGGCCAATTGAAGGTCAATTTTGATGTTTAGACATAAATTGTGGCATTTTGAACATAAATTGTGGCAAATTGAGTGGTCTATGGGTTTAATTAGGTGAGGTTAGGTCATGTGGCCAAAATTGGGGGTTTTGATTTTGATCAAAATTGGGCTCAAAGAATTGGCTAACTGAGCTAGGATTTAGTTTAAATTGGTCACATAGAAGGTGAATTTAAGTTTAGGATTGAAATTGGGGGAAATTGGGACCAATTTGATGGACATTTCAGGTGGATTTGGGGAGATTGGCCTTTTAAGGGCAATTTAGGGGGGCAATTTAGGGGTTTTGGACAAAGATAGTCAAATTGCTCAAATTAGATTATGTAGTAGTTGAGAAAAATGAAATTAGGAATATTTGGAGGGCTTTGGAAATTTTTGGGATATTTTTGGAATTTTGCGCTAAGGAGGGGTATTTTGGTAATTTGGCAATTTTTGGTGATTTTGGGTAATTTGGGTATTTTCAAAAGGTTTGAAATGATTTTTGAATAAATTTGGGTATTTTGGGTAAATTTTAGAATTTTGGCCAAATTTAGAGTTTCAAGGGTACTTAGGTATTTTGGGGGAGTTTAGGGTAAATGGCCAAGTTGAGTATTTTTGATAGAATTGGTGTGCCAACCACCATAGATGAGCTATGAACAATTGGAATCCCCATTTAGGTCCTCTATGTACTGGTCTTAGCTAAACCCTATCCTAGGGCCAGTGGGTTTAAGGGACCATCTACATGAGTCCCCCAAAGGATTAAGGGGTCGGATTAAGGACATTTTGGGTTTGTATTTGTGAGTGATTGTGAGTGATGTGATTGTAGTGAGTGCCTTAGCTCTAGAACATCACCCAGAGTCAACCTTCAGGTCAATTAGTCTTATGGGAACTCTCCTTGAGCTCCCTCATAATGACCCCTCCTACTAAGTGTTAGAGGTTAGGACCAAAATATAGAGCTTCAAGTTGAGTAAAGAGAGGTTTAGACTAATGGTAAGTGTTTCTTTTCTAGTTTTCTAGGAATAGTCAATAAGAAATTCCTTTGTCCAGACCCTAGGCTACTAAAGAGGAAGAACTAGGCCTCAACCAGAAGTGAGGTCAATAGGGGTTGAGTGTAAATAAAAAAGGAAATGATAAAATTATTGTCAGAATTTAAAGATTTCTTCGCCTTGAGCTATGATGATATGCTAGGATTTTCAACAGAAGTTGCAGTTCATAAGCTTAAGGTAGACAAATATATGACCCCAGTAAAACAATCCCCCAAAAAAATGTGCCTCGAGATAGAGCAACAAGTCATTGCTAAGATAAAGAAGTTAATATAGGCTAACTTTGTAAGAGAAGAGCAATACCCCACAAGGTTAGCTAATATTGTACGAGTTAAGAAGAAAAATGGACAAGTCCGTGTATGTGTTGACTTCAAGGATTTAAATAAAGCATGTCCAAAGGATGATTTCCCATTACCGATACCAAAAATAATGGTGGACATCACATCGACATATGATATTTTCTCTTTCAAGGATGGATTGTGACGTTATAACCAAATCAAGATGGCTCCAGAAGATGCAGCACTTACAACTTTTAGAATAATGATTGGGATTTTTGCAACACAGTGATGTCATTCGGTTTGAAGAATGTCAGAGCAACTTATCAACGAGCTATAATGAAGATCTTTGATAACCTCATTCACAACCAAGTGGAATGCTACATCGATGATTTTGTCATCAAAAGAAAACAAAATATAAGCAATCTGTATAATTGGAGGATCTTATTTGACCGATTACAATAATATAATCTCAAGATGAATCTCTTAAAGTGCGCCTTTGGCGTCACCTCCGGAAAATATCTACGATTCTTTGTTCGTCATTGTCTAATTGAGATTTACCCGGATAAGATTAGAGCTATCTTTGGAATACCTCCTCCCAAAACTTTGAAATAACTATGTTCCTTCCAAGGAAAGTTGGCATATCTGAGACGTTTATATTAGGCATATCTGAGATGCTTTATTTCTAATCTCTCAGGTTGGTTTCAGCCCTCCTTGACATTAATTAAAAGGACGTCAAATTCATTTGGGAAGAGAAATGCGAACGGGCCTTTGAGGACGTTAAGTGATACTTAATGACTCCTCTTATTTTAGCAGCCTCTATTTTGACCGCCCCTATCCCGTGAAAATAATTGATACTTTATACCGGGGCCTTAGACGGCTCTCTTTAAGCCCTGTTGGCTCAGGTCGATAACAAGTGTAAGGAAAATGTTCTCTACTACTTGAGTTTAAGTCTAATACCGATAGAAGTAAAGTATCCACTTATTAAGAAGTTTTTTCTAGCTTTAATTTTTGTCACCCAAATGGTTAGACATTACATGATTTCTCATAAAATTACCCTTATTTCAAAACTTAATCCATTACAATATTTGATAACCCGACCAACACTTTCTGGACGTTTAGCAATATGATCAATGCTTTTATTGCAATTCAATATAACTTTTGTTCCCCTCCATGTTTTCTCCCAGTATACCCACTTTGAGTTGGGTCTCCACTCAATGATGAACTGTCAGATCAATAGATACTGCAAGTAGAACCGCTCAGTGCCAGACATTGGGCAATGTACTTCGATGGAGCTTCCTCAGATAGAAAAGATAAAGGTTCAAAGATGGTTATACCAGGAAAAGTAGGATTTGGTCTGAATTTCATCACGCCACATAGGGTTAAGTTGAGATTATCCTAGTACCCGACAGGGCCATGCACAAACAATGAAGCATAATATGAAGCACTGATCACTGGGATAAAATTGACAATCTCAATAGATATATATTGCCAACTATAGCGACTCACAACTCGTCATTCATTAAGTTGTTGTACAATACAAGATTTTGAAACCAGGACTAGCAGAATACCACCAGTACACAATGAAGCTTCTTGAATGTAACTCCAAAGTGACTCTATACCAGATTCCTCAAGGAGATGTCCATGCCGGCGGTCTAACGAAACTTTCCAAGGAATTGCCATGTCCACCAATGGATTCCATAAACATTACAGTTCAAGGACGAAGAGCTTTGTCTTAGATCAACCTAAAAAACTTACAAAAACTCAAAAAAGAAGATGGAATGATGATTCCAGTTACTGACAACAATGAAGATTAGCAAAAGCCATTAAGAATATTTAAAAATTATAAAGCTGTCAGAAGACAAGTTTGAGTCATACCACATAACGAGAATAACTATATCATATGCTTTAGTGGGCAATGTATTCTACAGAAGATCGTTCGATCAGATGTGGCTGCGATGTCTGAGCAAAGCCAAAGCACAAAATATCTTTAATAAAGTACACATCAGATTGGGTGGTGCTAACTATTCAGAGCCAAAAATGAAAATGAAGATCAAGAGAATCAGATATTATTGGCCAGCAATGATATTATATTGCATGGATACGGCTAGTAGGTGTCACCTTTACCAAGTGCATGGGGTGGTTTTACACTACACTCAATCATTTCAACGTGGCCATTCGAGTGTTGGGCCACAGACATAATAGGTCTGATACACCCTTAATCCTATAAGGGACATAGATTTATTCTTGTCGCTACGGAAAAATTATCTAAGTAGGTAGATGCAGTATCATTACGAGAGGTTACAACACAGCAAGTTCTGTAATCTTTCAAAAGCCTGATCGTCTACCATTTCGGTGTACCACACAGAGTGATTTTTGACAACTGGGTAGCCTTCAAAAGCACAAAGATAAACAACTTCGTCAAGAGACATGGGATTGACTTGAGGACTCTCCAATCTACTATCCTAGAGCAAATGACCTTGTCGAGGCCTTCAACATAATGCTCGTGCAAATCTTAAAGAAAACATTGGATAAAAACAAAAGAGATTGGCATAATAAACTATTAGAAGCATTATGGAAGTGGACAACATTCAGAACTCACTCCCACTCAATGTACACCCTACGCACCTATGTATGGGTCTGAGGCCGTAATACCGTTGGAAGTCCAGACACCGTCTCACAAAGTCACCGTCGCCAACCAAATCAAAATCGAAGAAAATGCAAAACTTGGAATTAATGAATTTGAAAATCTCAAAGGAAAATGACTTGAAGCACAATAGCATTTTGAACTCTACTAGGTAAGGATGGTCCAGGCTCATGAAAAATTAGTCTGCCCGAATGCGTTCAAAGTTGTTGACCTTGTTCTCATTCTCAAAAGACCTATCCTTGCACGCCACAAGATAGGTGGAAATTTTGAACCAACTTGGGAGGGACCATTTGTCATAGAAAGGGTCTATTCAAAAGGATCTTAGCAGTTGATGAATTTTTGAAGCGAAAGACCTATGTTGCTGATCAATGGCCGCTACTTGAAGACATACTACTTGACGTGTTGTTCTAGGGTTATTTATTTGGCCAAGTGTCTGTAATTAAGTCCAAAACTTTGTAACAAGTTAACCTCAATAAAATTAAAATTTTTGAATTTGTTCACTTTAATTTTCTCCTTTTTTCTCTAATTTTAAAATTCCATTAACTTAAAATAAATTAATAAGAAATTCTCACTTGTAAAAATTAAAACTTGTGTTTAATAATTGCTTCGTTCTTATTCTTATTCGCGCTAAATTTCAGCGCAATGATGTTTTCTGTCATCTGCAGAAAAATGTAGTGATGAAAGTTGATTTTCACTTTTAGAGACAACTTAAATCTCACATTGAATAGAGAAAGGACAGGTCAGGGTGGAATCATAGATTTTGACTTAGACTTTGGTCAGGTCAAAGTAAGCTATGAGGGTCCCCTGATGGACATAGTCATCCGCCAAGAGAAAGAAGGACTATCATCACTGTTGAGGATTAGTACTAAAGAAGACTCCTCACTGAAGTGGAAGAAAGTGGTAACACAAGAAAATCTAATGGAGGGGACCAGTCATTTACCATCCATGATAACCACATAAATAGGGAATTTAATCAGTGTTGATGAAGAAAGTGTGTCAGATGCACCACTTAGAAGAACTCAACGCTGAAATGCTATATTTCACAAGCACATAACTTTTCTACAGGAAGAAAAGAGATGATTAAAAGAGCCAGAAAATTTACTCACCCTAATCCCTTAGGGGAAAATTTATGATCCTTGCATAAAAGAGACTTCTAATAGTCTCCTTTTTATGGAGGATGAGTCTGAGTTTACTGTAGAGTAGATACTACTAGCAATACCAGATGAACTTTATAGGGATTTGCCCGATGTGCAACGTTGAAGTTCCTATACAAACATCAAGAGGAGGGGCATTCATGGAATGCTCAACATGCACTGTTCTTCATTTTGGTCACTACAACTCTTTTGAGGAGTTCATAACAGCTGGCGCGGGATGCCAGGAGACAGTTTACCCGGACACTGAGTCATATATTCCATTACCTACAGAGCAAAGTCAAACATGGTATCTTAAAGATGTGGAGATGAGGTAGCCACCTCGACTATCTCAAAGGATCCCTACAGCATTGCTAGAAAGGATGAATAGAGTTAAAAATCAAGATTTTTAATTCTACGAGGAAGTACAAGGAAAAATTATCAACATTCTGGAAGGCCGAGAGTTGTATACAAGAGTCTTCTCTAGAAATGATGAAAGAAGATTTTTAGACTACGTTCTTGACATTAGAGACAGTTGTTAAGCTGGTGTGCTAATGGAGAGAACTTATTCAGAACCACAAAAGTGGATGAGCAAAAAAGGCAGGATAACCATTCAATGTGGTTATTGGTACAATTTCACCAAAGATAGGCAAGGAAACTACCTAGGCATCTTAGGAAAAGATATGGTGGATCCTATGCCTTCTGAAATAAAGAGGATGATAATAAGGATGGTCAGATGGAGTATATTACCAGCTAATTTCATTCTCAACAGTTGTATAATAAATTTTTATGATGAAGGATATTTTATTCCTGTGCATATAGACCATCATGATTTTGTAAGGCCCTTATGCTCGATGTCCATCATGAGCAAGAGATATATACTATTTGGAAAAAAAATCAACATTATTAGCCCTCGGAAGTTCAAAGGATTCGTTGAGATTCCACTGCCGATGAGTTCAGAACTAATACTTAAAGGAAATGGAGCAAACTTAGCCAAGCACGGCATTCCGGGGGTACACACCACAGAGTGTCTGTGACATTTAGAAGAATGGATGACAACAAAGTATCGTATGGGGTCTAACGAAATACAGAGTTAAAGGAGCTACACCTGTACAAGCTATGAGATGGTTGGACCTCTAAGTACCCATAAAAGGAATTCTTGTTCTGGTGCATGGCTTAGTAGGACAGCTTGATCAGGAGCTCATCTGACAGAGGACAAATAGACAGTTTTTGTCACCTTTTGTACAGTGTCAGAGCAGGATATATTGTATTAAACATATATTGTGTCAGATATGTATTCAACATATGATATTTAAGATGTGTTTAGCATATGATGTTTTAGATGTATTCAGAATGTTGTTTCTTTTGATGCTTTTTTCATGTATTCAGTCTGTAACACCTATTTGAAGCAGATTAAATGAAATTTCTTTCATAGTTAAACATGTTTATCAAATTGCACTTTTGTAAGATTGTTAAAGAGCCGTGGAACCATATGTTGATTCTAAATTATAATGAACGAAGAACAATGTAACAGAAGTCTGATATTAAAATTTAAACATGCTTTTTAAAATCAACCAATGAGAATTAAATTTTGAAAATGCACTATGATTATTGTTGACCTCATTTTGGGTCGAGGTCTAGTTTTTCCTCTTTAGTAGCCTAGGCTCTAGTCATAGTTCTTTTTTATTGACTATTCCTATAGGACTAGAAAGGAACCATCACCATTAGAAATTCTGAACCCTTCTTTACTCAACCTGAAGTACCATATATTGATCTTGACCTCTAGCACTTAATAGGTAGGGTCAATATAAAGGAGGTCAAGTGGAGTGCCCCATAGGATGGTCAGACCTTAGGACTAACCCTGGGTGATCTGGTTTTTGTGGGGTTGACTTGCACACACCACACTCTCTCACATACTCTAAACCCTATGACCCCTTAGATTGGTCTCCTGACTCCTTTTGAAGAGATCATGTGGATGACCCTGTACCCCTATTCTTTAGCTAAGAGGGTTAGAACCAGCACATTGAGCATCCGAAAAGAACCCTCATATGGTTCCTATTGGTTTAGTATTGAAGAGATCATGTGGATGACCCTGTACCCCTATTCTTTAGCTAAGAGGGTTAGAACCAGCACACTAAGCATCCAAAATGAGTTCTCTCCAAAAGAACCCTCATATGGTTCCTATTGGTTTAGTATGGCTTCACGACTTGTTGGCCCATTTTAGCCCAGAATCACCAAATTACCAAAATACCCCTACAACCTTAATCTTTGCCGAAAATCCCAAAGTTACCCAAAATACCCAAATTTACCCAAAAATCACCTCAAACCCCTCAACACTACCTAAATTGACCAAAATTCACAAAAAAATTACCAAATTTTCAAAATACCCCCAAAGTTGACCAAAATTACCAAAACACCCCTCATGACCTAAGAATTCCAAAATCATCCCCAATATTTCCAATTTCAATATTTTATCATCAATTTGACTCAATTTGACCAAATTAGTCCAATTTGACGAAAAGCCCCAATTTGCTCTTAATGGCCCAAATGTCCCAAAATTAGCCCCAATCTTACCTAATTTCAAGAAAAGCCCCAATTTGCTCTTAATGGCCCAACTGTCCCAAAATTAGCCCCAATCTTACCTAATTTCAATTCCAAATCAAAATTTAGTATCCCCAATCCTAATCTAAGAAAAATTCAAGCACAATTTGATCCAAATGGAAGCCCTATTTCATTCAAATAAAAAAGGCCCAATTTTGACCATATGCCTAAATCTATCAAATTAATCTATCAATTCAACTCAAAATCACTTGAAATTTTGCCGATTTTGACCATATGCCTAAATCTATCAAATTAATCCATCAATTCAACTCAAAATCACTTGAAATTTTGCCAAATCCTTCATGTCATATTCCTACACCAAGCTCAACATTTAATTAGCCAAAATTTTACCCCAAACTCAATTTTCATTTTAAAAGATCTAATCCTTAAGTCATTCCGAAAAGCCCAAATTCAATTAAAAGCCCACATGATGAATTTTATCCCCATCATCCATTCAATTAAAATCACTCCTAATATTCTAAATCTGAAATCAAAGCATTCAAAATCAAAAATCAAGCCAAAATTCACATAAAATACCAAATAAATCCAAAATCCCTCCTCATAAAAATTAACCAAGCCACATGCAAGCCATGAAGCCACTCCCAAGGCATAGAAAAGCCTTGAGAGCCTTGCCACATCATCAAACTATTAATGGCAAGAGGACCAGCCACTTTCAAACTTCTTTAAAAAGATTTTTAGCCCTATGATTCTTATAAACCTCATACTTAACCAAATCACTTAGATGGGGACCTCTCCACACAAGTTTAGCTAACACATCCGATCCTCTTCAGTCCAAGACCAACCTTGGTGGCTGAACCCAACTCAATCCATGCCTTGTCCCAATTTAACCGAAAATGGACCTTTTCCCATACTATTTTAATCCCATACCTTTACACATGGCCAACCCTAATTGGCTTCATCAAGACCAAGCGCTGACCTCTCTGAGTTGGATAGAGACCCCTCCCTGGCTGGCCAGCGACCTTGGTGGTCAGAAAACCAAAAATCAAAAAATCCACCATGGCCAAAACTCAAAAATTAAACCCATCCAAGCTGGCTCATCCCAAGTGGAATTTCGCACATTGTTGGCATCCACATAAGAAACTTAAAACACCCACCCATTGCCTATTGTGGCCTATCCTTCCTCATCTATTTAAACCCCCCCTCCATGGACAAAGGAGGATAGCTTGAAATTCCTTGGGGAGACTCTGCCAAATTACTTTAAGAGCTTATTCAAGCCCTCCTAAGTGCAATGCAATCATTTTCCAGCCCTCTCCTCCACTGAACAAAGCAAATTTACCAGCACTAATTTGAGGCCAAAACTGAACATCTCTAAAACCTCCACAAAATTCAAATTAATTGCACCCACACCATCCCAACTGTGAGAGAAGAAAATCCCCCACAAATGCCCCATCACCAGAGCACGCTATGGTGAACTTTGACCAACACCTCAAATCGACTTTAGTCGAAATCATATCTAGGCTATTCACCACGGCTTGAGGCTACCCCTCTTGGACCAAGGTATTGAAAGTTAAACCTAAGTCAAGCTTCATTTCACTCTTCATTCGCATACAGTTGATTTAAGTGTCAATTAACCAAATGGATATGCTCTACTAGTCAAGACGAGTCTATAGGAACAAATCACACTTGAGTTGGTTAAGAAACGAGCGAGATATTAACCCTAGAAAATGGACGGTTGGTGGGCTTGCTTCCTTGGGGATGATGGCCACGCACCGTTTGATCTAGCATGTATCACTTGGACGATCCTGATCAAGTCTTACATAGCTATGGTTTGAAAAGGGAGAGTTGACGTGGATGGCAGCTCCCAATCCCGTGGTGACACGCATCTCTTCGACGCGTACGAGGCTGACACAAATAAGTAGAAAATTAGGGCATTTTTCTTATTTGTTTAACTCTCAAAACTTCAAAAAAACATAACTTTGTGTAGAAAAATCATAAACATAAAATAAAAATACTTTGTTGCTCAGAGAAGAGAGGAGAACAATGTAAAAACATTTTCAAGTTTATTTGATGCATATATTATTTTGAATTAAATAAATGGTGTTTTCTTTATTTTAACTCTCTATTTGCATAGACATTTCACCATAACATGAGCAGACTTAAGTTTTGGGGCTTTGAATCTACATGTTATTAGGATGCTCTTTATGATTTTTTCAAGGTTAGGGCAGATCTCTAGGCATAGAGATCTAATTTTCAAGTTAATTGTCTCTATTTTGGTATAAAATATATAATATTTAAAATACTCATAAGAAAAACACAAAACTTTTTATGGTAGGTTCACTGTGGTTATAGGATCCTAGGAAAAATATAAATTTTATTTAACTCATTTAACATAATCCTAGTTATCACAAAACCTAAAAATTAAGAGAAAATTAATTTGGAGTAATTATAAATAGAAATGAAATGAAAATCTTTCTCCACTATAACTTAATGTTAGGGGAACTCCCCATAAAAAAAATTAAGTCAATTGGAGTTAATTTGATCGCTAAAATGAATTTTTAAAATAAAATGACATTGTTAATATTAATAATTAAAATGCAACTAAAAAAATCACTAAATTGATTTTGGGAGTTCCTTATAAGTTGAGGACCTAAGAAAAATAAAATTGGAATTAAAATAAACACATCATTTTTAAATTAATTTTGAGTATTAAATTATTAAAATTAATTAAAAATCATAAAAATCACAAAACTGTAAAAACACACTAAGACATTACATTTGGCTTCCTAATCACCTAGAACCAATTTAAATAATTTTCCTAATTTTTAAGTCAAGATACTAATTTTAAAAGGCTTAAAAATAAATTTTCCTTCTACTAAAATAATTCTAATAATTAAAATATAAATCATAGAAATCTGAAATTTGATTCTTTGTGTTCACTGGACTTAGAGAGATTTAATAAAAAATATAAAACTTAATTTTCCATTTAAATATTATTTAATATTTAAGTAATACTCAAAATCAACAAATTATTTTTATAATTAAATTAAATTTATTAGAAATCGTGAAAATTGGTCCAAGTGGTCGTCTGCCCTAGGTGAACCTCTAATAATTTTCTTAAGGAAAGAAGTTTTATTTTCATTAAGTTATTAAATTTTCATTGAAATTTACTCTTTTTGCATTAAAAATAATTATAAAAATTGAATAAACTCAGAAAAAGCATATTTTCTCCTCTAATGTTTTAACTAACCTATGAGTGAGGTAACATAAAATTTTCAAGTCATTTTAGTCTAACTTAATGAATTATGGGGTGTTATGGCCTTAGGGGCAAAAGTTTAATTTTTGATCTTAAAGCTTAATTAATATTTAGGCCTAATTCAGAGGGTAAATGGGTGATAAATGATTTCAAAATAACACATCTTGATGACTGAAACATAGAGAGGGATAAGTGGTAGAAACCAACTTTACTTTGAATTTCATAAAGGATAAATTTATAATTTTTCAACTTAATGAAATTTGGAAGAACATTTAAATTAGGGGATATTAAGGTGAGGGGTTTGATTTGGAAGATCATAATTCACTTATTTCTTAACCCTAATTGATGGTTTTAATATAATTTATAGTTCATGATTGAGAGCACAAATATTCAAAACCTTTTTTTTAAAAAAAAAATTATTTCAAACCTACCCATTAAATCTTAAAAGCTTAGTAGTGAACTAGGCTTAATCAAAATTTTGTCTAACATGTTTTAGAGAACAAGTCATAATTAATTTGAAATCTTCAAAACACCATAAGCCCATGCTATAAATAATGAAATTAACCAATTTCTATAATTAAGTCAAGTCGCCTCCAAGGGTTTTTACCCATATAATTCATAAGTAATATATCAAGTGATAATTATTCCACTTAAGGGATAATTAAAACAATAAGTTCATTAAGCATAAGGGTTATAATTGGATGAGATATATAGAAAATATAATAAAAACATATTGAACTCAAGATAATTTTGAGGACAATGAAATGTCTAAGGTATTAACCAAAACTTCTTCATCATCCTTTGGAAATCTTGGAGGATATGTAACCTTATTATAATTTGTTTAATGGAATCATCCTTAAAACTTAAATACACAAAGATATGACATAGTATTTGGTAGGCACACTTTAAGTTTGTACTTTCAACTTTTTTCTATAAGCATGCTTTAATTCGTGCAAAATTGTACATATATATGCTTTGCAAGTAATAAACTTTCAGGTGGAGGAACTAAAATACTCGCTAGGTACACTTTTATAGTTTGCAATGCTTTCCTTTCTCGTACTTTCCTAAATTGTATATTTATGTTTACAAACTTGCATGTTAAACAACGATGTCACCTTGCATGAAAACTAAAACCTTTAGGATAGCCATAAAATGAAAACCAAACCAAAACTAAAATCAACCAAGATAAAATTCACCATCACAACATTCAAAACATAAGATAACTCAAAATTTAATCAGAAATATTACAAAACAACAATTGTAACTAAATTAAGACGTCTCTATTGGATGATTGGGATTCCCTCAGAGGAGGTAACCTATGGTTACTAAAGAGGTTTCTCACAGTCTAAATGAAAGTATGGAACTCATTGAGTTGAGTTTAGTAAATTCATTTGGACTAAGTGAATTCGATAAAAAATACTAGTACCGGAACGAGGGAACCATAGGATCCTAACCAGTGTCACTCTAATAAACTTTAATATGCCTCATAACATTTAATTTACCATAACCATAAGGACATCTGATTTGACATCATAACTTGACACATTAGACATTTAATTGACCATAACCATAAGGACATCTGATTTGACATCATAACTTGACACATTAGAAAACTTACACTCGCCACGACGAGGAGCTTAGGGCTATTGTGGGAAGCACACCCATCTTCATCAGCTAGAGGATCTATGACATCATATCTTTTCTTAGAATTAAACAACAATCCATAAGACTTCAAGGTTGTATTCATAGGTAACATAAATTCTCAATTTATCTTTAAGCCTTTGTATAGCTCTGCTATTAAGCACTAACCTGCTTTAGGATTCTGAGGTTGTCGTCTATCACGACCTAAATCCTCATATCTTCCAGGCTATTTGTATGATCGTTTCATAAAAATATAAGCCCTAATTAATAAAATTGGTAGAATGAAACATTCAATAATTCTAATCTCCAAAATTGATGAGCTCCTCCTCTGGATTTATGACATCTTCTAGTTCTTTCCAGGATAGCATGGGAAGTCACTGAGGTCCTCCTCTGGATTTATGACATCTTCTAGTTCTTTCTCCTTTAGATTCCAAAATAAAATGTTCCAGATTTGAAATATTCCCCTTTCACACCTCTTTGTCCGTCTTTGAAAAGTCTTAATCTTTTGACATCTTTGAAGACAATGTCCCTTGATTTTTATCGAGAGTTTTCTTAGGCGACTCCGATTATCTAAGATGTAATTAAATATAGGGGCTTGCCCTTATAGGAAGTATTTCAGAACCTAGCTGAACTTAATATAAACCCCATTTAATTCTTTGTATTAAATAAGGGAATCATTTATATCTTTGTATTAAATAAGGGAATTTGTTGATCAACATAAAATGGTTTCGTAGACTTAAACGGATGCCATACAATCTTTAATTTTTTTAATCGAGTGTTACTAGTAAGTATTGTATTTATCCTTCGGGGTAGATAAATTGCTTACTGTATTAGACTCATTTATTTAAACTACTAAGGATATGAGATAAATTTGATCTTGTAATTTCAAAAATTTTAAATACTACTTTTTCTAAATTATATATGTATTTAATTAAATTAAAACGGGTGTTGGGATATCGATCCTAGTAGCCAACAACTTAATAACTCCTCAACTTTTTAATGCTGACAATAATTAAATGTGATAAAGACAACAAGAAAAGAAACAGCCAACAACTTAATAACTCCTCAACTTTTTGGTGCTGACAACAATTAAATGTGATAAAGACAACAAGAAAAGAAAATGATAAAAATTGTTGAGTTTATTTCTCTTGAGTTCGAGGTCTTATGCTCTTTGCTTGCACAGCACAACTCTCTTGTTCTGCACCAATTTCTTCACAATCCTTGTGGAGTTTCACACTCTACACAAGACCTTAGAAATTTCTCTCATCAATGTCAATTTTTACCGGTCACATATCTATTAGCTTAACACCATAAATTCCCTACAAGATATTTTCCCGCTACCCCTTTGGTTGGATATGAGTCCTAGATATTTCCTTCCTAGCATGACCCAAGTTTTTTACTAGTCACCACTTTGGTTGGATATGAATCACAGACCTTTCTTTCATAGCGTGACCCATATATTTTCCTCGTCACCACTTGGGTTGGATATGATTCCCAGAGCTTTCCTTCCAAATGTGACCCATACATTTTCCTCGTCACCACTTGGGTTGGATATGAGTCCCAGAGCTTTCCTTCCTAGCATGACCCATATATTTTCCCACTACCCCTTGGGTTGGATGTGAGTCCCAATGCTTTTCTCCACAACACAATAGATATTTTCGTCATCATCACTTGGGTTGGATATGTGTCGGCACAATTTTAAGAGTCCTATGGAAGTTATCGGTAGTCGAAATCGAAATTTTGTTGCCCGCTTCGGAGGGACATTTAATATATATATATATTAAAGTATGTATCCATCTCGAAAGATAAACATATGACTTGAAGGTGAGGCTCTATCAAATAAACTAAGAAATATATGACATCTTTTTGGTATACAAAACCATTTTATTATAAGCCAACAAGTTCCTCTATTTTATATGAAAAATTAAATAGGGTTTATATTAAGCTGGGTTTTTGAAAGTTTCCAACCAGTGCATGCTCCTATATTTAATTATATTTTAGATAACCAGGGTCACCTTAGAAAAATCTCAATAAAAATCAGAGGATATTATGTTCAAGGATTTCAAAGGGATAGGACTTTTCAATGAGATCGGACAAAGAGGTGTGAAATGGGAATGACTTGAATTTGGAACAATTTATGGAATGCAAAGGAAGAGAGACTAGGGATGTCACAGATCCTGAGGAGAACCTCGGTGACCTCTCAAGCTATTTTATGGTTTGACTTTAATTTTAAGGAGAAATATTTAAATTTTTCATCCTACTAATTTTATTAATTAGGGCTTACATTCATGTGAGACAAACCCACAAATAGCCTGAAAGATGTGAGGATTTAGGTCGTGATAAACAACAATCTCACAATCCTAAAACATATTAGGGCTTATAATGTATAGCAGAGTCATGTAAGAGCTTGAAGGAATGTTGAGGATTTATGTCACACTAGGGGGAAAACCTTGAATTCATATGGCTTGTTGTATAATTCTACGGAATGGTTTAGCTGGTGTAGACATGTTTTATTGTTGAAGATGGTCATGCTACCCACAATGCTAGCTCCAAACTCCTCATCATGGCAAGTTTAAGTTTTATAATGTGTCAAGTTATGATGTGAAATCAAGTTTTTCCTATGATTATGTCCATTAAATATTATGGGGGATGTTATAGCTGATTAGAGAGACACTGGTTAGGTTCCTACGGTTCCCTCTTTCTATCTCCATTATTTTCTTTAGATCACTTAGTCCAAATAAATTTACTAAACAATATTAATGAGTTTCATACTTTCATCTAGATTGTGGGAAATCTCATTAGAAACAATAGGTTACCTCTTACAAGGGATTCCCGATCATTCGATATAGACGATTTAATTTGGTTGCATTATTTTTTTTTTGTCATTAAATTTGGAGTTGTCTTATTTTTTGACTGTTGTGGCGGTGAATTTTATCCTGTTTAAATTTTAGTTTTATTTTTGACATGTATCGTGAACTTAAGCATGCAAGCAAGAAACAAGAGGTAAGAAAAGGTAAATACATTAACTTAAAAGCATACTTGTCGATTTTTCCCACTTTTCCACCAGAAAGGTTAGCTTTGGCAATATGTATATAATTTTGCAAGGAATTCAAATTGCAGGAGTAGATGAAGGTATAGCTACCAAACCCCAAGTTATAACTTTTTTGAGTCTCCGAAGACCTTAGTGGATGATTTTAGAACAAAATATAACAAGTTCAATTTACCCTTCAAAATATTCAAGGGATTTTAAGGTGCTCGGAGCATGACCCTAAATCGCTTTGAATATTTCTTGAAATATTTCGAGTTTATCTTTAACTTATCATATCATTTTATTAATCCTCCAAGGTTAAGCAAATGTTATCTCATTGATCAAGAAAACTTGATGTTTTATTTATCCCGAGGCTAGGACACGTATCATTTTATTAATCCTCCAAGGTTAAGCAAAGGTTAGCTCATTGATCAAGCAAACTTGATGTTTTATTTATCCTGAGGCTAGGACACTCAATTAATCAATTGATATTTCATTTAAGAGTTATGTGGGTGGGTGTCCCTAAGGCAAATCTAAGTCATTAAAGGTTTTGGTACCCATAGTTAAAATTGGGCTTGCATTGTAAAAAGGTGTTAATCATCAAACCTGTTACCTTCTAAATCTAATCAAATGTGTTTAAATTTCAAGCCTAGCTCACTACAAAGCCCTAAATAATCACAATAAGTGAAATGGTAACTAACAAAATTTGATTTAAATGACATGCATTTTTATTGAAAGATCACATTGTCATCAATTATGGGCATAAATTTAATTAAATATTATCTTCCTAACTCGAACCCATTACTTGAGAGTCATTTAATTTTGATTGACTTCCATGTCATGATAATTAAAGAAATTACAATTTCATTCTTATTATAGATAAGGTGGCAAGTGAGTTCCTACATTTTAATCCCATTGTATTTTAATTACCCAAACATGTTCATTAGGATCAAAATCAACCATTTTCCCTTTGTTAATCCTTAATTTTGATTAAGGCACCAGAATCTAAAGTTACCCCTTTGCCTTTGGGGCTCTTTAACTCATAACACATTAATCATAAGTCAATGACTTTCAGAATTTTTAGAGTGTCCCATCATGGATCAATTAAAACATCACAGGAGAAAATGTAAATTTTCAAAATTTAATTTGATTTAAATAATTATTTAGATTTAGAAAGTAATGTTTTCAAAATTGATTTACTTAAATATCCTAAATAATTTTTTTATTAATGAGAAAGATATAGAGGTCCCCTTAGGTCAGAGAAACACTTAAACAAAATTTCATGATTTTTTTGGAATTCAATCCTATCATTATTATTTGATTATGAATTAATTTTAATGATTTAATTAAATGTAAAATAATGTTTTAATTACAAAAATTATCTTTATATTTTTATTAAACATCTCTGAGTTCAGAGAGCTCAGAGAAACAATTTTTTTATTTTTATGATTTTTTTAATTTGTTTATTGTAATTATTTTAATGGGAAAATAAGAAAAATTCATTTTAAGCTCTTCAAATTTATTTTTAACTTAGAAAAATTAGGAAAAATATCCTACCAAGTCTTCAAGGAAATTTTAGGCACATTTTAAAGTATTTGGGTATTTTTGGGATAATTAATTTTTTTAAATTATTTTAAACTCAAAATAAAGCTAAAAAATCATGTATTTTCTCAAAAATAAATTTTATTTTTCCTAAGTGCCCCTGGTCACAAGGAGCTAAAAAAAACACTTTTCATAATTTTTCCAAGTGTATTGATTTAATATAATTATATTTGTAAAAAAATATAAGGTTTCTTCGAAAATTAACTTTAGTGCTCAAACTTAATCAAATAAGTTTTAAATTGTTATAGTAGGTAAACATGATTTTTATACACAGTGTGGAATTTATTTTGTTAATATTTTATTAATATTTAATTTACATAATTTTAAGCAAGATATGTATAGTTAATTAACTATAGAAATGTACAGAGAAACTCATATCATCATTACATTTTTCATAAGCTTCTTTGACCATACGAAACCTACTAAAATTATTCTCATAATTTTTCAAGTGACATTTTAATTTATGTAGTTAAAATAAGCCAAAATAGTCATCCTAGCTTCAAAATTAAGGTTAGAAACATAGAGATGCCCTCTGAACATAGATATGCCCTCTGAACTAGGAAAAATCAGAGAACATCCCTCTGTCATAGGGTATGAACCATAAAAGTTTCAAGCCATGGTGAGCAACGTTTGATCATAATGAATTAAAATATGTCGTAGAGTGTTTAATTCATTAAAAATCAGAGGGGCAATAAATAATTTTAATTTATAGCTCACATTATTCTCCTTTATTCACTGAGCAAGACAGTATTTCTTTTTTATTTTTTTAATTCTTCTAGAGAAAGATATGGATTTTGGAAGTTCAGGCATTTAAGTAAATTCAGAAAACCCATATTTTTCTAAATTAACCAGTTAGCGCCATGCCATCCTCGTCCGCTCCGATCTTTACACGAGACACTCTGCCATTTGACACTTCCCACCACCTCAGCTGTCACGCGGCCTACCTTTTTGTTCCAAGAGTTCATCCGACTTGATCTCCTCTCCATCCATTGAGTACATTGAATAAACATGCGATCAGATATTTCTCTCTCATCGTCTCCAAGTGACGTAACCCGTGAGTTGTTTACACTAAAACCTTAAGATCTTGAGCTAAACTCAACCAAATCACATGGGGTTTGTTCCTAACTTTTCATCTACTCAAGGCAAACATATCTATATGGACTATAGGTATGGTTTGAAGTAGAGTCAATACGTATGGAGAATCAAAATAGGCTAGGATTAGGTTGAGGTTCAATACCATTTTCTCAGAGGGGAGGCCTCAATCAGATGGTCGTGACAGCTTTGAATGGATCCAACGAACCTTCCTATGAAGTCCTAGACCCTGATGAATTGTATAGATATGATTTCAATCGAACTCAATTTCAGGTGCTGGTCCAGGGCTTTGTTATTAGTTGTTTAAGGTAGGTCTTTTATAGGGAATCAACTCCTCTCACTGGATGGTATGTGCATAGTTAATTGGAGTTTGGTGGATTGTGGAGGTGTGAAGAAATTTGTCCTGATTCTTGGAGAGTCTCTGGTGAGATTTTGAGCTATGTTTTTCTATTCTAAGTAAAGGTAATTGGTGGGCATGAGTGGAGGAGTTCTTGGAGAGTCTTTGGTGATTTTGGTATGGTTTCTCCAAGGATTTATATCATCTCCCCTTTGGCTATGAAGGGGGCTTTTTAAATAGAGCATTTTAGGGTGGATCTTAGGGCTTCAATTTGGGTTCAATTAATTCCTTATGTGGAGAGCTCAAATGTTCCACAACCAATTAGAGCTGGCCAGCTTGGATAGGTGTAATTAAGTTTGAATTTGAGTAATGTTGCTCTCAATTTTGGGTTTTCCTGGTGGCTAGGTTGGCTGGACAGTGCAAGGGAGGTGGTGAAGCAGTAAGGTGAGCTAGGGGGAGGTTTAATTATGATTAACCCATAATGGTTTAGTTTGTTGTCAAGGATTTCTTTATTTATGTTCAAAAAAGGATAAAATCCCATAAATCAAGAGATCATTGGTTCATGGCATCCATAGGGTGGGCTAGGTGGGTCTAGCCTAGTGACTAGGATCCATTTGGTGGTTGTCTTGTCATTACTTTTGTCACTTTGGCATGGCTTAGTCAATTTTGGTGCTTGGGTTCAATTTGGGTTAAATTGTATTGAAGTTGGGTTTGGGTTATGCTAGCCATGACATTGAGCCCAATTATTTGATTAATTTTGTGTGGATGATTGTCATGAGGGGTTTATAAAAGATTTAGAGTGCTTTTGAATTGATTTGGAGGTTCAATTGGAGGGATTATGGACACTTGATCAATTTGGAGATGTTGGGTTAGACTTTGGTATAGGTTGGTCTAGAGTCGGGTTAAGTCCAAATTGAAAGTTTAAAATGATCTAAGGGAATGTTATGAAGAGTTCTTAACATTAATTGTGTGCCAATTTTTTAGTTAGCGCATTTAATTTGGTGGAATTTGAGCACATGGCTAAATTATGGCAAACTTGGGAATTTTGGTTTTGGGTTGAAATTGAGTGAAATAGAAGCTTGAAAAAGGTCATTTGAGGGTTCAATATGGTGTCTGGTGATGTTTCAAATAGTTTATGATGCATAATTGGGGCAATTGGAAAGATTTGGGGGTTCAATTGAGTGGGATTTTGGTTTTAGGTTAAATTAGGGCTTTTTGATTTGGGTTGAAATTAGACTCAAATGTCGGTCAATTAGACTTGGATTTACTTTGAATTTATTTTGATCATGATGAATTTGAATTTATAATTGAAATTGTGGGGAAATTGGGGTCAAATTGATAAACTTTTAGAGTGATTTGGGGAAATTGGACCTTTAAGGGCAATTTGGGGCTTTCGGTTAAAGTTTGTCAAGTTGATCCAGTTGGGTTCAATTGAAGTTTCCAAATTGGTTTTAGAGACATTTGAGATGATTTTGAGGGTTTTGGGAAAGTTTGGGCCACCAAGGGTATTTTTGTAATTTTGGTAAATTTAGGAGTACTTTGGTAATTTTGGTAATTTTGGGAGGTTTTGGACAATTTGGGTAGTTTCAAATGATTTGAGATAATTTTTTGGCAAACTTGGGTAGTTTGGGTGATTTTGGGAATTTTGATCAAATTTAGGGTTTGGGGGTACTTTGGTAAGTTGGGTAGATTTGGGGGCAAAAGACTAAGTTTGATATTTTGGTGAAAGTGCGGTACCAACCACCCTATTTGAGTCATGGAGAAATGGAATCTCCATTTGGGTCCTCAATATAATGCTCTTGCATAGACCCTAGTTTAGGGCTAGTGGGTCTAGGGGACAATCTACATAAGCCTGCCGAAAGATCTAGGGATCAAAGTCAACAAGCTTGGGTTTAGGGTTGTGAGTGAATGTGAGTGAAAGTAAGTGTAAGTGAGTAGACTAGCTCTAGACCAGCACCCAGGGTCAACCCGAGGGCCAAAAATTCCTATGGGGACTAACCTTGAGCTCCCTTATACTAATCCCACCTACCAAGTGCTAGATGTCAGGACCAATATCTAAAGCTCCAAGTTGATCAGAGGAGAGTTTAGAATTTCTAATCGTGAGGGTTCCTTTTCTAGTCCTCTAGGAATAGTCAATAGGCTAGGAATAGTCGGAATAGTCAATAGGAAAGTCCTATGGCTAGACCCTAAGCTACTAAAGTGGAAAGAGCTAGACCTCAATCAAAATTGAGCTCAATAGAACTTCTAGGGATTCACCTGAGAAGGATTATGAGATAAGTTGTGTTCTTTTATTACTTTGTTTCGTAAACTTATTTTTATATATGAAATCCAATTTTTGTCGTATCATTCTTATGAATTCTGAGTAGTCTTTTTTATCCTTCTCCCTACTTTAAGATATGTTTTTGTGAAGAATTGATTTTATTTTATAAGGTTTTAAATGACAATAATTTGTGATGATTTTAACATTGATGTTATAATGTGTTGAGAAGCATATGTTCCAAAAGGGCTATGATTTCTACAACATGGGGAGAATCACATTTGATTCAATGGGAGAGGATTTCCTTCATGGTGTTGAGTGCTAATAAATAAGAGAGCATACTTTGTTGGAAGCATAATTGAAGATTTTATGGTGACAGATTAAAATCCTTAGTTTGGTCTGGTTGATTGGAAACTAATGCGAGATTGTTAGCCCTCACGAGAGGGAGTAATGGAAGCTCTAAAGTGGTAGTCAGTATCGTCCCAGCCTAACCACAGAATTAGAGACCAAACATTGGATTAGTCAATATTTTTTATGCACTCAGAAGAGGGTAAAGAATAGAATTACTCTTATTTGGCACACAAAAAATTTATATATTTTCAAATGATTTTAATTTCTTCACAATCCAAACACTCATTTTAAAGGGGAAGGAAGCTTTCTTAAAATTTGAACTCTTCATCAACAAAACGTTATTTAGTTTTAGTAGATTTTACTTTAAAAAATTTAGCATTAGTTTAATTAATTTAATCTTTTAATTGCATTTTTTAGCATTCACTTATTTACTTTAATTTCAAATTTACTTATAAGCATTTCCAACTTCACTATTAGATCAATATCTAGGACTCCATTAGAGTCCTTTATTACTTGAGCGAAATGCATATTTGTGTTATTGATGCACGAAAAATATATGTATTTTTAGACCTATATTTTTTACAAATTTTTTGTAATATTACACTTTAAAGGAAGTCGTTCTTCATGTTTTGTTACAGGTTGATTATTTTTAGCTGAAAAATATATGTATTTTTAGACCTATATTTTTTAGAAATTTTTTGTAATATTACACTTTAAAGGAAGTTCTTCTTCATGTTTTGTTACAGGTTGATTATTTTTAGCACTTGAAGCAAAAAGGAATCAAAGAGGATGGAATTTGGAGTCAAAATGATGTTTTCGAAAAAAATACTTAGTGCCGACGGTGCCAGCATGAACTAGGAGTCCAGAAGATCGTGGGTGTCGATGGCGCCAAACTGGGCCACGAGAGAGGCATTTAACAGAGATCAAAAGATTTAATTTGGGCGACTCGCGTCGATGTCAGTGCTGGGTGAATTCTTAAAGTTTTGATGAATTTGGATGCTTTCTAAAGACTTATTGAACACACCTCTTAAAAAACTGGCCTTTTGCTTTTTTTAGAGCAAAAATTGCTCAGAAAAAGGGGCAGTTAGTGTGTAATTGAGTTTACTTGAGCGATCTATTGTTTTGTGCGGTGAGTGTAAGTATGATTTTTTCTTAAGAGTTGTTAAACGAGGGAGATAATTGAGAGATTTCTTCTTCCATACATCTTTAAATAAAAAATCAAAAGTCTTATAAAGAGGGAAAGAAAGAGTCCAAGAGAGGCTATAAAGGATTTGCTTTGAGAAAGAGTTGCAGATAAGTGGTGTTTTTCTATTATTGTTGTGTAAACTTTCTTTTCTTTATGAAATTCGTACTTTGTTGCATCTTTCTCATGAGATCTGAGTAGTTTTCTTTGTCTTTCTCTCTGCTCTGAGATATGGTGAAATGAAAAGATAATTTGGATGTGCCAATTTTAAAATATTAAATAAATTGTGACAATTTTTCACTGAAATATTAATTTACTTTTTGATTTGGCCAATTGAGGTGTTAACTTCTGTTGTGAAACCTACTATCCGGGAAATGGAGTACGAGTTTTACAACAAAGAGAGATTCACATTAGATTTCATAATGGAGTGTTTCATTTATAGAATTGGGTGCAAATCAAAAGGGAAATATATATTATTAGGCAAAGAATTGAAGATTTTAGGGTGACAGACTAAAATCCCTAATTTGGTGTTAGTGTTTAAGAACTTAAGCGAGAGCTTAAGCGAGAGTTAGCCTTCGAGTTAGCCTTCAGAGGAAGAGAAGTGTGAGCCCCGGAGTGAGAGCCAGTATTCTCCCAGCCTAACCATGGATTTAGAGACTAATCCTAAGATTAGCCAACGATTCTCTATAACTCTTGACTAAGGGTAGAGAATTAAAATTGCTTCTATTTGGTACGATACAAATTCAAATCATTCATCTCCCTCATTTTACCAAAAACACATTGTAGTGAGAAAGTTGCTTTCTCATATTTAATAACTTCATCACAGAAACATAGTTTGGTAGATATAGTTTAACTTTACTTTACAGTCTTGCTAGTAGTTAATAATTTAGTTATGTTAGCACCTTCAACATTTTCAATTAATGTAGTAGACTTTCTATATTGTTGTGAATTTCCTAATTTATATTACCATTTCAAATTTAAACCTTGACTAAGGGTAGAGAATTAAAATTGCTTCTATTTTAGCATCTCAAATTGCCGCTATATCAAATAAGATTGATCAAATTGGAGTGAAATATTCTCAAATATCATCAGTGTTAGAGGAAAATTCACTATGACAAATAATAGCTACTCAATCATCTTTTGAAACTATTAATGCTATAAATAATATAAATAATAATCCCTATTCTAGTTATTATAAACTTGGATGGAAAAATCACCCTAATTTTGTTGGAATAATTACAACAATTAGGTGAACCCCTCGGTAAATTTAAATAACCAAGGGAATCCTAACTATCGACCTTATTATCCTCCTGAATTTAACAATAACTCAAAAGTTAAGGAGAAGAAGTTGACTATGAAAGAAGTAATATTGAACATAGGAAATCAAATACAAAATCAAGGGCCTGCAATTAAGAATATTGAAAATCAGTTAGGACATATTGCTACTGCACTTAGTAACAGACCTTCGGGAATCCTTCCTAGTGTTGTTGAAGTTAATCCAAAATATCAGAATAAGGAGAAAGTTAAAGTTATTCATTTACAAAGTGGAAACAAGAATCCAAAGAGAAAATAAAGTTGAGGAGGGGAAGATAGAAATTGAAAGCGAGAGTGATGAAAATAAACTAATACAAATTTCTTTATAAAAAATAGCTACCTCCATTTCCTCAACGACTGAAGCAGAAGAATAAAGATAAACAATTTACAAAAATTTTGGAAACCCTTAAAAAGTTAACAAGAAATATTCCTTTCACTGAATTTTTGGAACAAATGCCAAGTTATGTGAAATTTATGAAGGATATACTAAACAAGAAAAGGAAGTTTATAAATCACGAGGCATTGCACTCGGTAAAGAGTGTAACGCAATTATTCAGAGAAAGCTTCTTGAAAAGTTAAAAGATCCTGGTTGTTTTACTATACCTTGTGTTATCTATACCTTGTGTTATTGGTGAAAGTTATTGGTGAAACGTTTTTTGGAAAAGCCTTATGTGATCTTGGAGCTTATATTAATCTAATTCCTCTATCAATTTTTAAACATTTAGATTTAGGAGAGATTTCCCCTACTACGGTAACTCCTTAGTTAGCTGATCGATCAATAACTTATCCTAAAGGAGTTATACAAGATGTATTAGTGAAAGTGGATAAATTTATTTTTTTTGTAGACTTTATAGTATTATAAACTTTATTGTAATAGATATGGAGGAAGATAAAGATATTCCTATTATTTTCGGGAGACCATTTCTTACAATAGGGAGAGCTATGAGAGATGTCAAAAAATGAGAATTAATAATGAGAGTCAACAATCAAAAAATAACATTTAATATAGTAAAAGCTATGAAATATCCTGCGATAGAAAAAGATAATGAATGTCGTAGAATGGAAATTACTAATTATCTAAGTAATGAGTGATTTAAGGTAAGAAGAGAAAAAAAATTAAGGCAAGAAGAGTATTTTGAGAATGAGAGTGAGATAAAAGAAGAGGATATAGATTATGTTCAGGACAAATTTGAAACTTCTTATGCTTTCAAGTATTAAACCACCTGAACTTGAACTGAAAGATTTATCTGCCCATTTAAATTACATGTTTTTAGGAGATTCATCTACATCGTCTGTTATTATATCTTCTGATTTAACTGAAATTCAAGAGAAAAAAAACTAGTAAAAATTTTGAAATGATATAAGTAGGCTTTTGGATGGACTTTAGCAGATACTAAAGGAATCAGTCCTTCAATTTGTATGCACCAAATTCTATAAGATGAACAATACGAACCTAAAGCTTATCCTCATAGGAGATTAAACCCAATAATGAAAGAAGTTGTTAAAAAATAAATCTTAAAATGGTTAGATGCTAGAATTATATATCCTACTTCCGACAGTTCTTGAATAAGTCTGATTCACTGTGTTTCAAAGAAAGAACAAGTGAAAGTTGAAGTAAATGAAAAAAAATGAATTAATTCCAATTTGACAAGTTACTGGCTACCAAATTTGGATAGATTATAAAAATTAAATATGACAACCAGATAAGATCATTTTCCTTTACCATTGCTGGACCAAATGTTGGATAGATTGGCTGGTAAAAAATGTTATTGCTTTTTAGATGGATATACCAAGTATCACCAAATTTCGATTGCTCTCGAGGATCAAGAGAAAATAACATTAACAAGCCCTTATGGAACATTTCTTTTCATAGAATGTATTTTGGACTATATAACAGACCTGCGATATTTCAAAGATGTATGACGTCAATTTTTATTAATTTAATTGAACATGGAATGGAAGTATTTTTGGATGATTTTTCTATATTTGGAATCTCATTTAAATTATGTTTAAATAATTTAGAAAATGTTCTGGAACTATGTGAAAAGATCATCTTAGTGCTAAATTGGAAAAAATGTCAATTTATTATAGCAGGAAGAATTGTACTTGGGCATAAAATTTCTAAAAATGGCAAAGAAGTAGATCTAGCAAAAATTCAAGTTATTGTGAAATTACCGCCTCCTACTACTATTAGACGGGTAAAAAGTTTTCTAGGACATGCTGGTTTCCACAGGCATGATATAAATTTTTTTTTGAAAAATTACCAAGTCCTTATGCCAACTTTTAGAAAAGGATAAAAAATTTAATTTTAATGAGGAATGTATAAAAGAATTTGAACTATGGAAAAAAAATTAATTATTGCTCCTATAGTAGTTCCACCTGATTGGGAGAAACCATTTGAAATAATGTGTGATGGTAGTGATCGTGCTATTGGAGTTGTTTTAGGTCAAAGGTATAACAAAGTTTTTAATGTAATATATTATGCTTGTAAAACTCTAAATGATGCTCAAATTAATTGCACCGCTACTGAAAGAGAGTTATTAGCTATTGTTTATGCCTTCGATAATTTAATTGGAGCTAAATATATACTGCATACATATAATTCCGTTATCAAATATTTGATGCAAAAGAAGGTTCTGATGCAAAAGAAAGATGTTAAACCATGATTAATTAGATGGGTACTTCTGCTGCAAGAGTTTGATTTTGTGGTAGTAGATAGAAAGGGAAATGAAAATCAAAAAACTGATCATTTATCTAGACTAGAAAAAGAAATTTTAAGTGAGTTTGCAAATGAAACTATGGAAACATGAGGAACAATTATATAATATTGATATAAAAAATATAATGTGGTATGACAATATAGTAAATTATATTACTATATGTAAAGAATCATCAATTAAAGAAATTTATACGTGATTCAAAATTATCTTTTTGGGATGATCCATATTTATATAAACAGTGTAAAGATTTGATCATTTGAAGGTGTGTGCCTTATGAAGAAACTGAGCAAATAATTGAACAATGACATGATTCTAAATTTGGACGACATTTTGGAACTATTAGAACTGCACATAAAATTTTTCAAGTTGGATTTTATTGGCTTACTTTTTTTAAAGATGTTAATGAATATATTAAAACATGTGATTGATGTCAGCGAGTAGGAATTATTTCTAGAAGAAATGAAATGTCTCCGAATTATACAATGGAAGTTGAATTTTTTTATGTCTGAGGATTAGATTTTATGGGACCATTTCTGCCTTCATTAGGAAGTTTATATATATTGCTTGCTATTAATTATATATCCAAATGGATTAAAGCTATTGTTGTACCTAAATGTGATGCTTGGAGTGTTTCTAAATTTTTAAATATAAACATTTTTACAAGTTATGGAACGCTGAGAGTGACTATTACGGATGGAGGATCCCATTTTAGAAATAAGAGGATTGAGAATTTGGTTAGAAAATATAATATTATGCATAGATTCTCTACTTCTTATCGTCCCCAAACTAGCGGTCTAGTAGAAATATCAAATCATGAAATAAAGAGAATCTTAGAAAAATCTGTAAATCCTAATAAATTGGATTGGTCTGCTAGATTAGATAATGCACTATCGGAATATAGAACTTCCTATAAGACTCATGATAAAATGTTCTCATATTGACTTATTTTTGGTAAAACATGCTACTTACCTGTAGAATTGGAACATAAAGCATTTTGGGCTATTAAGGAATTTAATTTTAATCTAAAGGATGTTGGTGAGAAAAGATTATTGCAACTCAATAAACTTGAGGAGATTAGAATTGAAGCATATAATAATACAAAAATCTATAAAGAGAAAATTAAAATATGGCATGATCGAAAGATTATAAAAAAGAAATTTGAACCTGGATAAGAGGTTCTATTATATAATGCTAGATTGAGATTATTTCCAAGAAAACTGAAATCTAGGTGGTTAGGACCATTCAATGTGATCAAAGTCTATTATTATGGAACTATAGTTATTAAAGCTCCTAAAACTGGAAAAATATTTAAAGTTAATGGGCATCAATTAAAATATTATTATGAAAATCACATGCCATAATTTAAAGACACAATTTAAAGAAAGAAATTTTGATGCTCAGTAATCCTGATTATACGCTAGTACGTCGGCCGACAAAGTTAAACCAAGCAGTTTACATTTGAAAAAAAGTACTCAAATTACTCTGAAGAGGCTCTTTTTTTATGGTCCGAAAAAAAATCATAGAAAAATTTGGTCTACATGGGATAACACTTGCAAACCACTCTTTGCTGGTGGTTTAGGGTTTAAGAATCTTAATCATATTACTGAGATCAATGTGTGTAAACTTTGGTTTAAATTTTGTATGGGTACGTCACTATGGGCTCAATTTCTTCATAAAAAATATTGCACCCACGTTTACCCCACTATAGTTGAACGGAAAATGAGAGACATTAAGCTTTGGAAATCTTTGATTAAAGCTCGACCTGACGCACAAAAATTTATATTTTTGGATATTGGTAATGGGAATTTATCCTTTTGGTTTGATCATTGGGGATTGGAGGACTTTTCTACTATGCCTCTTTCTACTTTTGATAACAATGTCCTTGTTTCTGATTGTTGGCGCGTCGGTGCTTGGGATGCGCCTAAACATAGGGCTTTGGTTGGGGATAAGGCTGGGTATGTTACAAAAACACCACTATCTTCATCCATTATTATAGATACCCCTATGTGGAAATTCACCTCTCATACCTCCATCACTAAATTTTGTATCAAAATATGCATGTTTTTACTCATCGTCGTTGGACTAAAACTCTCTGGAATGATGTTTTATCCCCTTCTATATCTTCTCTCTTATGGCAATATTTTTTATTTTTTTTTCCAGTAGATGATATTCTTATATTGAAAGGCTTGCGTATGGCTTTGAGGTGCTACATTTGCAAATGTGAGGCTGAATTGGCTTCAAATATTTTCTTTGATTGTCATTATGCTCGTATTGTTTGGCATGGAGTTGGCCAATATTTTGGTATTACTTGGACTAGATTGAATGATTATTTTGAGTTGGATAAATATCTGGTTGCTTGGAAGGCTGCACCTATTTATGTTGGTAAGTTGGAACCATTTACTCTAGTTATTTTGTGGTTCTTTTGGGCTGCTATAAATGCTCATAAATATGAAGCACACCCCCTACTCCTGCAAATACCATCTCCTATATTACTGCTTATTTTCTCAAAGTCTCTCGACACCTTTCGATACATTCTAATTGCCCCCCAAGGGCTAGGAGGGCATATTTGCTAAGGTGGCACCCCCCTCCATTGGTTGGGTGAAGTTGAATGTAGATGGGTGTTGGACGGTTAATGGCACCGGGACGGGTGGTATTTTTCGTGTTAATAGGGGTAGCTGCCTCGGTTTTTTTGCCTCTCCTGTTTGTGCCTCCACACCTTTAGAAGCTGAACGCTTCTCCATTTGGTATGTTTATTGGTATGCTTTACAGATCACTGTAATTCATTTCAATATGATATATATTGAATCAGATTCAATTGTTATTATTAATATGTCAACAAGGCCTCTCCAATCACTTGGAATATTCTCTATTTGCTTAAAATTATTTAGGATTTTTTTTCAAAAGCATCACTTGGTAATACAAATGCATTTTATTTCTAAGGAATGTAATTCCCCTGCCGATTGGCTTGCTAAACAGGGGTTAAGTAGAATTTTTGTGGGGGTTTTGCCCCCTCCTCAATTACAATTTCTCTTGAATGGTGACTTATTAGATGTGCCTTATATCAGAAGTTAATTTTTCTTGGGCTCACTGGGCCTGTTGCGATACTTTTTAGGTGTTTTCCTATCTACTATATTGATTTCTCGCTCCACTTTCTGAACAGGTTTCGGTTCTATGCTACTTTCAGTTTGATCCTTGCTTTTTGGAAGCAGGTGATTTTTTTGAATCATTATTATGCTGCCTTAAATCTGTCGTAGGACCAATATTTCTATTTCAAGCTATAATTTTTCTATCATTTATACTAATTCTCTGCATTTGATTTTTTGGTATTTTGCTGGCTTTGGGTACCTCTTTTACTTAGATATGTTTGGATTTTCCAACATATTTGTTGTTTCACAATAACTTTATATTTATATTTGGACTTTGGTAGACCTTCGAATTTATGGAATAGGAAGTTATTGCTAAAATTCCAGAACTATTTTTCGCTTGCTATGGTGTTCACGCTTGCTACAGGGTACATGCCTTTTAAGTCTTTTAGTTTTTCGGTCTGGGACTCATTTCTTTCGATGGTTCTTATTTACAAGGAGCAGCACTTTGACTTAAAGGACGCTCTCAGCATAATTTTTTTTGTTCCCCTCTGGCTTAAGACATTCTCGGTTACCTTTTTTGATGATGTTGTGTGCAACTCTTCTCTTTTGATGTATTTCAAATGTCTGCTTTACTTCCATTGAACTGTTGTAAGTTTTGGGTATTTTATACCTTTTTGTTATTTTACTTTTTTGTGTAGAGTTGTATTTTGGGTTAGGGAACCCCTAGGACTTCACTTGTATTTCTTTTTGCTTTTAGATGGGGATCTGCCTTCCCTCCCTCATTTTGTAACAACTTTTCATATCATTAAATAAAAAAAAGGTTACAGAAAATGAGGACAAATAAGAGTCCATCCCAGATTAGCCAGAACGAACTTTAATGAAAGGTAGAGCCACAAGGTTTCCTTTTAAAAGTAAATCTAAAGGGGGGAGGGAATAGTGCCTATCAATGGTATCTCAGAGTGGAGACCAAAGTTTTCCAACCAAATTGTAGGTCTATTGCCTTCCCTATATGTATGGGAGAAGAGAATTCTTAGTACCAAACACAATGATTGAATGCAGTTAATCCAGTAATTCAGACACCATGGAGCTGGTGTCCTCCCTTCAAGGATGTTGATTAAGATATGAGAATCTGATTCAATAATTAAGAGGTTAAAACCACACTTTTAAGCCATGGAAACTGCCAAAAAAAACTCTTTGAGTTTCAGCATCCAAAAAATCCTCTGCCCAGGCAGGAGAATGAAAGTAGAGTAAACACTCCCCAAAGACATTTCTAAACACCCCTCCTACCCAAGCATTTGGGGCAGAAAAACTACCATCAGTGTTTACTTTTATCTATCCCTTTCGGCGGGAAGCACCACTGAATAAGTTCAAATTGGATTTTTCTAGGAATGTTGGTGGTAAGATTGCAAAGTATCTCATGTAGCTTCCTATGATAATACAATTTCTGCAGATAACTGTAGCAGTTAGTAGCAATGGCAGTAGCTTCCACATAGGTATCCTTAAACTTTAGTTTGTTTTTAGCCATCTAGATAAACCAGGCTGTGATACAAGGAATAGGGGGTAAGGATTTAGCATGCCAATCTTTCCAACTAAGGGAAAAGTCAAGCCAGGACAGCAGAACAGTATTCAACTTAAGTTTAGGGAGTAATAGGTTCCATACTTGCTGAACAATGGTGCAATTAAAGAACAAATGCTGAAGAGATTCCTCTTGAGATTTGCATAAACTACATCTGCAATGACCTCTCAAACCTTTTAATTTCAGTATGTCATCAGTGGGAATAAAGCCATGAAATAATCTCCAAGAGAAAAATGACATTGAAGGAGAAAGGAATATGTTGCAAACACAATTACTCAAGGAACCTCTTGTTGAGGGAAGCAGAAGTTAAATATTTAAGTAGAAAATATCTGAGAAACCTTATTTTTCACAATAAGTTTGTCTTTTTTAGACCTATCAGTGGAGCATTTCAGGACTTTATTAAGCAGGTTATTATCAAGGATCTTCTGTAGAGCTTGTTGGTTCCATTTTCCATCAGACCAAAAATCAGCCATATGAGTTGAAAGATTAAATGGTGAAGAAGATAGAGGATTGATTTTGCCTTCACCAGTCTAATTGTCCAACCACAGATTAAGCCTGCCCTCTCCTCTTTCTCAAATAAAGAGATTTTCAGCTTTTGTCGTCACCTTCAACATGTTTTTCCAGGTCATAGAATCACCCAGTCTTTTAGTAACAAGGGAAGGATGCAACTCTTTGCAGTATTTGCCATTCAAAAAATTTGCCAAAAGAGAAGTCTGTGCTCTAAACATGCTCCAGAGCTTACAAAAATTGATTTGTGTAATCTGTTGGAAACTTTTGAATTCCAGCCCTCCAGCTCTAGTGCTACCACAAATTTTCTACCATTTGACCCAATGCACCTGTTTTCTCTTACCTGCCCAAAGGAATCTGTTGAAAATTCTTTCCAAAGTTGATTGGATAGATTTTTTTATGACTGAAACCTGGGATATATAAGAAGGAAGTGCTGCCAAGGCACTTTTGAGAAGAGTGACTCTACCCCCATTAGAAAGGAAAGAATTGGACCAACAATTTAGTTTATCTTGAAATTTTAAGAAAATATCATCAAACTAGACTTGTCTAGTTCTCCCTTTTAACACCAAAGTGCCCAAGTATTTTAAAGGAAGTGAGCTAGTACAAAAAACCAGTCAGGTCAGAAATACAATGCTTAATATCTGGCTTAACTCTCTTGCTAAACACAGATTGGCATTTCTGTATATGGAATTGCATTTCTGAGCATTCTTGAAATTTCTCCAAACATTGGAATAGCAATTTAACAGCTGGCTTCATGGCTTTAACAAATATAATTACATCATCAAGCTAAGTGATTCACATAAATGTTAGATCAATGACTGTATAATGTATGAGGGGACTTGCCCATAAGCTGATTCAACAATCTAGATGAATAATCAAAAGGCATGATGAAGATAGTAGGAGATAAGGTGTCATCTTGCTTGATGCCTCTAGAAGAAGTAAAGAAACCTTGTGATTTTCTATTAATAAAAATAGAATGATAATTATTACATAACCATCTATGAATCAGTGAAATAAAAGGCTGAGAGAAACCCCTTACAGTTAATACCTCCTCAAGGAAACCCCAATGGATGGTGTCATAAGCCTTTTCGATATCCAGTTTGAAGATTAGATTCCCACATCTGCACTGTTTTTCCAAATCTAGAACTAATTCTTGATCCAAGTGAGCATTCTCCACTATGCTTCTCCCTTTAATAAAAGCTGACTAATTCTCATTGATAAAGTAAGGTAAGGGAGGTTGAAGTCTGTTGGAGATTACCTTAATTATGATCTTAGACAAGACATTAGTGAGGCTGATAGGCCTGAAGTGATCCCAAAAAAGTTTTGAGGTGTTTTTGGGGATTAAAGTTATTGTAGAGCACTTAATAAGCCACTGCCCTTGTCGGCGCTATTTTTGGTTGCAGGAGTTGATTTGTTGGCTTTAGGGTGGTTAGGCCACATTTAGTGCATGGGTCTAAGTGAGTGAAAATGATCAAAAATTGGGTTTGGGCTAGTCTAGCCATCTTAATTAGCCCAAATAAATGTTGCATTTGGTGTATATGATCATAAAGAACAACTTTGGTGAAGGATTAAAGTGGTTTTGAGTTCAATTGGATGGTCAACTTGGAGTAATTTTGAAATTTGATCAATTTGGGCATACTGGGCTAGGTTTAGGTACTTTGGTAGAGTTGGAGTGCCAACCACCATCAATAAGCCATGGACCAATGAAAACCCCATTTTGGGTCCTCTATGTAGTGGTCTTAGCTAAAACCTAGCCTAGGGCTAGTGGGTTTAACGGACCACCTACATGAGTCTCCCAAAAGATCAATGGATCAAAGTTAACAAACAGGGTTGTTAGTGATTGTGAGTGCAAGTATGTACCTTAAGCCATAGACCATAACCTAGGGTCCACCCTAAGGTCCAGCAGTCATCAAGGGTGTCTCATCTTGAGTTCCCCTATAATGACCCCACCTACTAAGTGTTGGAGGTTAGGACCAATATGTGGAATTTTAAGTTCAGTAGAGAAGAGTTTGGAATTTCTAATTGTGAGGGTTCCTTTTCTAGTTTTCTAAGAATAGTCAATAGGAAAGTCCTATGACTAGGCCTTAGGCTACTAAAGTAGAAAAACTAAACCTCAACCAAAGGTGAGGTCAACAAATGGACCCCCAATAGGTGTAGTGTGCTGGGCAAGCACACCGTACGTATTGTCGTTGACCGACAAGATAAAAAAAACCAATATAAACTCCTAAGTCAATAGACCCAGAAGTAGTGTAGAATAGAGTAATAATTGTTTTTGTCAGGGAGCAACAGATACTCTCTGCTAGGGAAAAGCAAAGAGACTTCGCAAATGACCGTCGGGAAAACTGACACTGATGATTAAGGTGTGGACTCGATTCCAAATTTAGTGTTTAATTTTGATTTCAAGACTAATAATTTCAGAGAATATGATTGTGTGGGAGGACCGAATCGAGATGAAAGGTACAAAGGCTTAGATCCGAATCAAAAAGGTAACAATAATGTAGAATATGGCAACCATTAAGGATATTATGCCAGAAAGAAAGGACTATACCTGTTTGAGTTATTACTGGCGAGTAGTATTCGAACTGACATGTGATAGGGAGAATACTGTTTGAGTTATTACTGGGGAGTAGTATTCGAACTGACATGTGATAGGGAGAATATATATGTCACGTTAGGAAGGAAATCACTGGGACTCACATCCAACCCAAGAGGTGACGAAGAAAATATCTGCTATATGTCGGAGGAAAGAGTCGGGACTCACATCCATCTCAAGAGGTAGCGGGAAAATATATTGATCACATTAGAAAGGAAAGCACCAGGACTCACATCTAACCCAAGAGGTGATGAAGAAAATATCTGCTACGTTGAGGAGGAAATCGTTGTGACTCACATCCAACTCAAGAGGCAGCGGAAAAATAGATCGATCACATTAGGGAGGAAAGCACTGGGACTCACATACAACCTAAGAGGTGACAAGAAAATTATCTGCTACATTGAGGAGGAAAGCACTGTGACTAACATCCAACTCAAGTAGTAGCAAAAAAATATATCGATCACGTTAGGAAGGAAAGCACTGGGACTCACATCCAACCTAAGAGGTGATGAGGAAAATATCTGCTATAGTGAGGAGGAAAGCGTTGTGACACACATCCAACTCAAGCGGTAGAGGAAAAATATATTGATCATGTTAGGAAGAAAAGCTCTGGGAATCACATCCAACCTAAGAGGTGATGAGGAAAATATCTGCTATAGTGAGGAGGAAAGCGCTGTGACACACATCCAAATCAAGCGGTAGAGGAAAAATATATTGATCACGTTAGGAAGGAAAGCTCTGGGAATCACATCCAACCTAAGAGGTGATGAGGAAAATATCTGCTACATTGAGGAGGAAAGCGCTGTGACTCACATCCAACTCAAGTGGTAGCGGGAAAATATATCGATCACGTTAGGAAGGAAAGCATTGGGACTCACATCCAACCTATGAGGTGACGAGGAAAATATCTGATACGTTGAGGAGGAAAGCTTCGGGACTCATATCCAACTCAAGTGGTAGCGGGAAAATATTTCAATCACGTTAGGAAGGAAAGCACTAGGACTCACATCCAACCTAAGAGGTGAAGAGGAAAATATCTATTACGTTGAGGAGGAAAGCTTCAGGACTCACATCCAACTCAAGTGGTACCAGGAAAATATATTGATCATGTTAGGAAGTAAAGCACTGGGGCTCACATCCAACCTAAGAGGTGACGAGGAAAGTAACTGCTACATTGCGTAGGAAAGCGCAGTGACTCACATCCAACTCAAGTGGTAGTGAGAAAATATATTGATCACATTTGGAAGGAAAGCACTGGGGCTTACATCTAACCTAAGAGGTGACGAGGAAAATATCTGCTTTGTTGAGGAGGAAAGCTCCAGGACTCACATCCAACTCAAGTGGTAGCGGTAAAATATATCGATCACGTAAGGAAGGAAAGCACCAGGACTCACATCCAACCAAAGAGGCGACGAGAGTGCAGAGGGTGACAACCATTATGGACGTTACTTCGAGAAGAAAGGGAGACTATACCAGTTCTAGCTACCTCTAGGGACATTACGTTCGAACTGGATCTAGCTGAAAGGTGACACGAGGTTTGATTGAGTGCTAAAAAGGGAACAGGACTCCAATGACCCGCTCCGAATGTAATGAGTGGTGAGGAGTGTGACACTCCATAGGGAATGTGAAGAAATTTAGGATATTTTGTACAAAATGTGTAATCCCGTGAGGATGTGAAGAAAATTAATGCATATAAAGATGGTTGGGTTGCATGCACAAAGAATAAGAAACTCTGAAACCGAGAGAATCCACTCAACATATTCATTTTCTTTTCTTATTGTTTTTATCATATTTAAATTTTCAGAATATGCATTTAAAATTTTTAATTTTAGTTGGTTGACTTTCAAAAGAAATTTATTTTTTTGTTTGTTCATTTGTGATTATTTTTGTTTGAGTTTTATTTTATTGTTAAAGGTTCGTTGTTTCGTACTTTGTTCATTGAAATTCTTAACCAATGCATGGTTCGTGGCTTCAATCCATTGCATAAAAAAGGCAATTGACATAAAGGCACATTTCTGAGAGAAATCTTCATTAATTTGCTCCAATCAAGATGTCACAGATAAAACATAGGCAAACGCCTAAAAAAAGTACAAATTATAGTTCATGTCAAAGTACATGTAAAACATCTCATGCCGAGTATACATTGTAGGCTGAGAATGTTTGATACATATCATGTTACTGTAAAAAAAAGTGAACCCTCTGAACATCTATATCAAGTATGACGAGCTCCTGATCGAGCAGACCTTCTAAGCCATCTTTAGGACAAGAGTTCCCTTCGCATGTACTTAGAGGTACAACCCTCCCATATCTCGTATGGTAGCAGCTCTTCTAGTTCTAGGTCTGACTAAAATTTGTATGGTGCTTTGTTGTCATCCATTCTACGGAAAGTTACAGACACCCTATGGTGTCGCACCCTTGGGATGCAGTGCTTGACGATATCTGCCCCTTTTACTTTCAGGACCAAAACTGAACCAACTGGCAGCGAAATCTCTACAACTCCTTTGAACCTGCCAGGGCCTACAATGTCAATTTCTTTTCCAAATAATATATTGCTTTTGCTCATGAATGAGACCATGCTGAAAGGCCTCACAAAATTGTGGTGGTCTATATGGGGAGGGATGCAATCACCCTCATCATAGATGGTGATGATGCAACTATTTGGGATGCAGGTAGCTGGCAGTATGTTCCATCTGACCATCCTCTTGATCATACACTTTGTTATAGGAGGTAGTGGATCTACCTTGTCATGTCTGAGGAGCTCTGGCAGATTTCATTGTCTGTCATTTGTAAAATTATAACAGCAGCCACACTGAATGGTGATTCTTCCTTTTCCTCTCATCCATTTCTTTAGCTCAGAGTATGTTCTTTCGATGAGAAGGCCTACTCAGCCTCTATCCCTCAAGTCAAAGATGCGGTCAAGAATGCTTCTTTCGTCACTTTTGGAGAAGACCCTGGTATATAGCTCCAGGTCTTCCAGCATGTTCTCGAATCTTCCTTGGACTTCCTTATAGAATTCAAATTCTCTTTTATTCACCTTGTTAATTTTATAGTACTCCATTATGCTAGGAGTCGGCAACTGTCACTGGCATTCCTCCATCTGGACATCGGCAAGAACCCAAACTGGCACTGGCTCATCTGGAACATGTGATTCAGCATCTAAAGGGATGTATGATCTTGAAATCCATGGTATATGCTCGTTTATCCCTAGTGGGACGTATGGCTCATCCACTATAAAATCTGCGGTCTGAGACCCGTTGGTGGTGGGGGTATACTCCTCTAATGTATTGTAGCATTGTAGATGTAGAACATTGCAATCCAAACTTTCTACAAATGTCCCTTTGGCTGATGTCCCTGCAGGTATCTCAGCGTTGCACGTCGGGAAACCCGTGCATAAGGCATCTGAAGCTGAAGGTGTCTCTGGCTCTGTGATGAACCCTGGTTCTTCATCTATGGTGGGTAGGCTGGAATAAGTCTCTTTCATGTTTGGATCATAGATATTCCCCTTAGTAGGGGTTAGTAAGTTGTTTGCTTCCTTGTGATGTCTGTGTTCTTCTCATAGAAAAGCCCTCTATTTTCTGCTGCTGGCATTTCTGCACCGAGTCCTGTGAAGCAAAGCTTCTAGCAGTCGTTCATTGTTAGCGGCTAATAGGCTTTCGAATTGAGTAGCTATCATGGATGGCAAACGACTGGGCCCCTCCATCGGGTCCTACTCTATCATCACGTTCTTTCCTTTAAGTGACGTATTGTATTTGGCGGCCACCCTCAGTAGTGAAGGCAATCCTTCCTTTTCTCAGCAGCTGACTAAATTGATCAGAGGACCTTCGTAGTCCATATTGACTTGGTTAAAGTCCCTGTTGAAGTCTATGGTGCCACCCTACGGCACCATTTCCTCATTTAGTGTGAGGCTCCAGCCATCCTTGAAAGCGAAGATCGAAGATCAGCCTCTGTCCCAACATTTTTTTGCAGACAACAAGAAAAATGTCAGTGGGCCAAAACTTGGCATGAACGAGAACAAAACAAAGTATTTATTAAAGTAAATTTTAGTTTGTTTTGGTGAAGAGAATTGTTTATTTTATGTATGAGTTTGTTTAATTTAGTTGAATATTATGTTCAAAAGTTGGAAAGAGAAAATTTGAAGTTTAAACTTTTTCTCAAAATTTTTATTATATTGAGGTTAATTACAAAATTTGGACCCGATCATAGACTTTTAGCTACATAGATGACCCCAAAATAATCAAAGTTTCAATGTTTCAAAGCAAGTGAAGGAAGCGGCTTTAGGTTGCGTAATAGGTTTTCAGGTATCGTCCATTTATTGGTAACATGGGTGTTTTGCCCTGGAAGTCCACTAACTGGTAGGCTCCTCCTGTGTAGACCTTTTCAACGATAAGTGGTCCCTCCCAAGTTGGCTCAAAATTTCCACCTATTTTGCAGCGTGAAAGAATAGGTCTTTTGAGCATAAGTATGAGGTCACCAACTTTGAATGTCGTTGGGCGGACCAATTTGTCATGGGCTTTTACCATCTTCGCTTGGTAAAGCTCCAAGTGTTGTTATGCTTCTAGTCATTTTCCCTCAAGACTTTTTAGTTCTCCAAGTCTGCTAAATTTGAGAATTGTACTTTCTCCTGTTGTGAGTTGGTTGGCAACAACAACTCTAAGAGACGGTTTCTGGGTTTCTAGCGGTAGCATAACCTCAGACCCGTACACGAGCATATAGGGTGTACACTGAGTGAGAGTACTAAAAGTCGTCCGGTAGGCCCTCAAGGCTTCTAATAGTTTGTTGTGCCAATCCCTTTTGTTTTCATCCAGTATTTTCTTCAAAATTTGTACCAGTGTTTTGTTGAAGGCTTCAGCCAGACCATTTGCTCTGGGATAGTAAATTGTAGAGTATCTCCAATCTATCCCATGTCT
>NW_018164876.1:315637-320976 GCF_001263595.1 Phalaenopsis equestris
ATTGGAAATTATTCTTCGAATTATTCTTCGTGGTACTCCAAAACAATAGACAATTTGTCTTTTGATGAATTGAAGGACTTGCTGTGTTGTAACCTCACGCAACAGTACTGCCTCTGCCCATTTGGAGAAGTAATCAGTAGCGACAAGTATAAACCTGTGTCCTTTTAAAGATGGAGGGTCTATCGGACCTATTATGTCTGTGCCCTAACATTCGAATGGCCACAAGGCAACAGTTGGGTGTAGCACATTCGGAGGCTGTTGTAAGA
The DNA here is from genome assembly GCF_001263595.1 of Phalaenopsis equestris. Classification (NCBI taxonomy): domain Eukaryota; kingdom Viridiplantae; phylum Streptophyta; class Magnoliopsida; order Asparagales; family Orchidaceae; genus Phalaenopsis; species Phalaenopsis equestris. The sequence continues at coordinate 315,904 of NW_018164876.1, forward strand.
CCACCCCATGCACTTGGCATTAGTGACATTTTCTGGATGTAGTCATGAAATCTGACATCATTGCTGGCCAGTAATATCCGAGTCTTTTGATCTTCATTTTCATTTTTGACCTTTCATTTTTGAGCGCCACACAGTCCGACATGTACTTCTTTGATAATATTTTGTGCTTCAGCTTTGTTTGAACACAGTAGCCACATTTGGTCTAATGATCTTCTGTAGAGAACGTTTCCCACCAGGGCGTAAGACATGGCCCTTCTTGTGATATGATGTGCTTCGGACTTTTCTTTTGGCAGCTTTCCATTATGCAAATATTCTATTAATGTCTTGCGCCAATCTTCGTTGATGTTTGCAACTATATTTATTGGTTCTTCTTTTCCGTGCTTGTAAAAAGTTTCAAGGTCGATTTGAGATAAGACATATCTTCCTTGCATTATGATTTCAATGGAATCCTTCAGAGGACATGCCATTTCCTTAACGACTTTTGCTAGAGCATCGACATGGGCATTGTCTCCCCTAGAAATCTGGTAGAAAGTCCATCAAGGATCTGCTCCAGCTGCTTCATTGTGTACTGATGGTATTCTGCTAATCTTGGTTTCAAAATTTTGTATTGTCCTGAAACTTGCTGGATGATGAGTTGGGAGTCACCATAAATGACAATGTTTGTTATATCCATTAAAATTGCCACTTCCAACCTGGTGATTGAAGCTTCATATTCTGCTTCATTGTTGGTGCATGAATCTATCAGGTGGGATGTGAACCTCAACATGCCCTTATGTGGCATGATAAAGATCAATTTGATCCCTGCTTTGCTTGGTATAACTGTGTTTGATCCATTGTCTTTTCTGGCTGATGAAGGGCCATTAAAGTACATTTCCCAGCATTGCGCACTAAAGAATTTCATGTGTAGTATTTTCTTATCTAGTAACGTGTTGTTGAGAGAGGACTCAGCTGACAGTGGGTGTGCAGGGAGAAAGTCTGCTAGTATTTGTTCCTTAATAGCATGGAGGGAAGCAAAAGTATATCAAATTGCAATAAGACTTGCCAAACCTCCAGAGAGTGTTGGTCGAGTCATCAGATATTGCAACGGATTAACTTTTGAGATTAGGGTAACCTTATGAGAAAGCTTGTAATGTCTAAGCTTTTGAGCGGCAAAAAATTAATGTCAGACAATGCTTCTCAATAGGTGGATACCTTATCTCTGTTAGTATTAGGCGACGACTCAAGTAGTAGAGTGCATTTTTTTTACCCTCGTCATTGACTTGAGCTAAGAGGGCTCCAAGAGAGTCGTCTAAGGCCGTAGTATAAAGTATCAACAGCTTTCCTGGAATAGGGGCTGCCAAAGCAGAAGGTGTCATTAGATATTGTTTAACATCCTTAAAGGCCCGCTTACATTTTTCTTCCCAAACGAATTTGGCATCCTTTTTTAATTAATGTCGAGAAAGCTGACACCTACCTGAGAGATTAGAAATAAAGCAACTCAGATATGCCAAAAAATGCCAACTTCCTCTAGAAGGAACGTTGTTGTTTTAAGGTTTTAGGAGGAGGCATTTCTAAGATAGCTTTAATCTTATCCGGGTCGATCTCGATTCACCGATGACGAACAACGAATCCTAGAAATTTCTCAGTGGTAAGGCCAATGACGCACTTTAAGAAATTGATTTTAAGGTTATATCGTCGTAACCGTTCAAACATGTTCCTCAAATTGTACATATGGTCTATTTTTTGTTTACTTTTGACGATCAAATCATCCACATAGTATTCTACTAGGTTATGGATGAGGTCGTCAAATTCAAACATGTTCCTCAAATTGTACACATGGTCTATTTTTTGTTTACTTTTGATGACTCGAAGGACATTACTATGTAGCAGAAAATTTCAATCAGTGTTCTGAAGGCTGTAAGTGTTGCATCCTCGGGAGCCATCTTGATTTGGTTGTATCGACGATCCTTCCATGAAAGAGAAAATTTTGTGTGTTGAAGCAATATCCACCATCATTTCTGGTATTGGCATTTCTAGTATCGATAACAAAAACTCTTCTTTTGGATATGCCTTGTTCAAATCTCTAAAGTCTACACAAACACGGATTTGTCCATTTTTCTTCTTAGCAGGAACAACGGAACAATGTTAGCTAACCACATGGGGTATTGTTCTTCTTTTACAATGTTAGCGTCTATTAATTTCTTCACCACGGAGATGACCACGGCGATGACTTGTTGTTCTATTTCAAGGCACATTCTCCTGGGAGCTTGTTTTACTGTTTTTACTGTGGTTATATTCTTGTCCACCCCGAGTTTATGAATTGCAACCTCTGCTGACAATCCTAGAATTTCATTATAGCTCCATGTGAAGCAATCTTTGAATTCTGTTAAAAGTTTTATCAATTCTAAAGATTTTTTCGTCATTGAGTAGAGAACTTATAAATGTAGGTCGGGGTTGTTCTTCAGTCCCAAGGTTAATCTCTTCCAATTCATCAACGGTAGATTTAATTTCCTCCTCAATTCCTCCTCAAAGTCTGGAGGATCATCTTTTATTAGTTGATCAATAGATTCATCCTCTATAGCGAGGCAATCCTCTTCTGACTCACTATTAACAACCATGCAAAATTCAGAATGACTGATCCGACTGTACCAAATCCGAGACCCTTTTTTGAGTTGGGAGTTTAACTTTTAACATTCCATAATTTTTCAAAAAGTTAAAATTTATCGTTTGGTATTTGTTTTGGTAAGTTTCCCTGTTGAATTAATTTTTGAACACAAGGCAAAAAGTAATTAAAAGGCAATTCCATTAATTCATTAGGATCATCATCCAAATTTACATGTTTTTCAAGCTCAGTAGAGGTAGAAGCACGGTAAAATTTTATCGGCTTTGACCCAACACTACGGACTTTCTTGATCTCTAAACTCTAGACTTTTTGAGTGAGAATCGGAGTAAGGGTCATAGCATTTACATAGTGGTTTATCCGATCATACATTTTTTAATATTCATTATTCTCTATATCTTCTAAGGATATCTCGTACTGAGGTTTCCTCTATTTTTTCATCATTATTTCATCTTTGGAACTGTCTTTATTAACAATGTTGATAGTTGGCCTAGTCCGTTCAACGATTAAGTTGATTCTTCCTCGTCCACTTCCCCGGCCTCGACCTCGGGTGCGCGAACTAAAAGAACCTTTACCAACTCGTTGTAAGGGAGTGGTGGAATATCGTTGAAGCGTAGTTGAATGGCTTCCTCTTTGTGATTTTTCCAAATCTTCATTTTTATTTGTGACAATTTTGTGAGAGAAGATAGTTTTCTTTGGAGGCACGTAGTAGGCAGCATCTTCATGGATACCAACTTCATGCACTGAAAATGGTTTTAAGTCTCCTTTGATGCAATTTTCTTGAACATCTTGCAGTACTTGATGCATTGGTGTAAGGATGATGGAACCATGTTGTGCTCATGAATCCATGGTCGACCCAGTAGAGCATTAAAAGAGATCTCGACATCAATGAAATGAAATTTAGCGGTTGTCACGAGTTCTCCAACCATCATAAGTAATGTAATTGATCCAAGGGCTCTTTCTCCCTTTTGGTTGAATCCTCTTAACATCATATTATTGGTCGTAAGCTCTTGAGCCTCAATATACAAATAGGCCAATGTCCGTACGCTCATCAAGTTAAGAGATGCTCCAGGATCCACTAAGACTCTAGATAACACAAATCTGCCAATATGTAGAGTAGACGGTAGTGGTCGGCAGTACCGAGCAGCAATTCTACATCTGTGAAGGTTATCCCATGCTGTTATTTCAACGAACAAACTTCATCTGAGGATGGGCTGACCAACTGAGCTAAGCAAATCTCTAGGTCAAGCAAAGTTGTAACCAGAGACTCTCTCATCTCCTGTGACAGGATCAGAGCGTTGTAGATGCTTAATCGGGTTGACAACTTCCTAAGATGAGCTAGCATATTATAATCTACTTTGTATGATCCTTCGATTTTATCTTGATTATGTGGTTCTTCCACTGATGGAGATGGAGGTATCTCTTCTTGGGTCATAATCTGCTTTCCTTTATCTATTGGAGCTATTCTTAGTGGTAACACCTTTCTGCTCCTTATGTTAACTTCTGTAAATTCATCTTCTTGAGCTACCATTATTGAATCTGCCGGTGTCTCCTCTTTGTCAAAAAAATCTAGGTTGATGGTATGCGGTGTACCGTGGTGCTCGAGAATTGGCTCCTCGCTCCCGGTGCTATCATAAGCGGTGTCATTGATGTCTTCTTTTGACTTGACAATGAGTTCATAGGACTCGAGTACGATTTGAGGATCAACTTGGGGATTAAGATCAAAGTTAGATTGGTCATAATCAGTTACGTTATCACTAGAAACAGTTAAAATATAGCCAAAATCACAATCATTATTTTCATAAGACCCCGAAGGGACAAAAAGACAATCATACAAAGTCAAGGGTTCAAGGATTTTCTTCCCCAAATCTGAGACAACTAATCTAATAGAGGCGGCCCCTATCTACCCCCTGTGCTATCAATCTTTGTAGTGATGCTTTTCTTTTCTTCTTTGTATTTGATGATGACAGATCTTCTGGCGAAAACCTTCATCTCGGGCTTGGTATGCTGCAGACTCTGAATGGAGGCTTATCTTGATGTTGACTTGATCTTATTCAGTATTTTCTTGGATGATCTACTCTAAACCTCATTCCATCTTTCTTCTCTTGTATATGCAGAAGATTGTTTTGATGAATCTTGTATTTGATTGAGGACCCTTTTGAGTTCGTCCTAAGTTGTACTCCATCCATCTGTTCCAGTATAAGAATTGATTCGGGAGATTGGATCGGCCGAAATCATATTTATGGAACCTTTTTCAAGTTCTCTTAAATATTCTTTCACGATTGTTATGTTCCCTTCTTTAAGGTTCCTTTCGATCTAGTCCTTAAAGAAGAAGCATCCCTCTATAGTTTGTCCGAGCAACTGGTGGTATGGGCAATAATTTGGTTCATTTTTCCTACCCACCTCTTCTCCCTTTTTCGGATTTGGTAGTCTAAATTTTAGTTTCTTCATCAGACTTTTGAATATTTTAGGTA
>NW_018164877.1:0-4415 GCF_001263595.1 Phalaenopsis equestris
AAAAAAATATAAAAGAACAATTACATTCACAACCTGCACACAATAAAAAATTCACATCTCAACCATATTTTATCAAGCCATATTAGCAAGCTTAAATACACATCATTAATGAAAAGTAAAAAACTGTCATAAACAGTTCCAAATAAGAATAATAAAATTACTGAAATTCCTTACTGAATGCTCAAATTAATGCTGAAAAATAAAAGAAAATATAAAAAGTAACTACCACCATCTCCCTCCTCGTCCCCCTCATCCTCCTCCTCCTTTACGACTCTCACTGTTTGCTTGCCCCAGGGATCTTCTAAAGTCTCTGAGAAGCACACTATAGAGTCCTCGACCAGATTTAGACCTTCTAACATTTCTTCACACAATTGGCGGAACACTTCGTTCATTGCAGCGACCTGCATGACAAGAGCCTCGTGATCTGGTTGTGTGTAGCTTAGGGAACTTAGTACTGGACCACGGGAGTTCTCAGCCTTGAAGGTTATGCCCTTTGCACCAAGGCCATAAACCCTCCCCTTCTTCTTCCTCGGCACATGGGTACAAAGCTCGTACTTGGACTGTGCAGTGGTAGACTCACTACCACTGCTATTGGTGAAAGTCTAGGCTTGAGTAGCCAAGTGCCTCTCCTGGAGCCACTCAAACTTCTCCTGCATAATTAAAACAATGTTTAATTGACACTTTCAATAATTATAATAAAAATAAACTTTTTTATTTTTTTTAACTTATAGAAGCCCGATGGGAATGCTATAAGACCCACTGTTGCGTCTCCGGGTGCCGACGAGTTCCGACTTGCATCTCCGCAACGTAGGGGAGTATGGATCAACTCTTTGACCTGTATAGCATACAAAATTGATTAGCGCCACAAGATTACTTAAAATATTGAATTTTTAAATATTTAAAAAAAATCTTACCAACCTCTTGTAGTGCACCGTACGGAAGACTGGTCCATCAATATGGAGCGCATCTCCCTTTGCTTCCTCTATCGCCCGGTTTGCCCTTTTCGTCTGTCTCTTCTATCATAAGCAGGAGAGATCCAAGCTAAGGTCAACTGACCTAAGAGCTCCACCCAAACCCAGGAAGGCCACTCACCCCTCTAGCGGGCGGTCAGGAATATGTCTCCAAGGCAATGTCTGGCCCAAATCTCAAAGATTCAGTGAATCAAATAGTGGTGCTCTAGGAGTTAGATGAATGACATCTGCAACGTAAAAAATAATCAATGTTTGAATATAAGAAAATAAATTAAATTTACAAATTTGATTCAAATTACATGATCGTACCTCAAACTCACTGAACCACAAGTCTCGAGTGGCTACAGGGATCTCCTTCCATGAGAGATAGGGTTGATCGTGTCTCCTCCTGATAATCTATATGACGCGAGCGATGGGCATCTTGTGGAGAATTAATATTTTTCGGAAAAAAAAATTGTTATATAAAAAGCATATAGAATGAAGTATAAACTTAATATAATGTTAAAAATAACATCAAGTCCCCCACTGGCAGTAATCATAACCAAGGAGGTGGGAGGAATTGAGGGGCCAAGCTCAAAAGGTCTCGAAGCATGTCGGGCTGGAAGTGGTGGGGCAGTAGGTGTGACAACAACAGTAACAGTTGCAGCAGATGGAGGAGTAGGTGCGGAAGCAACATACAGGGAAGTAAGTAGTAGGGGAACAAGTGTCACATGAGGCAGACTAGCAGCGGGTGCAGGAGCAGGTTTCACAAGAGGGATGATAACAACGAGTGTGGAAGCAGGTGTAGTAGGAGATGTGACAACAACAAGTGCGGGAGCAGTAGTGGAAGTAGTAGTAGAAGTACATGACCTCCTCTTCATGCTATGGTAGGTGATCTCCAGTGTCCCTAGAACATGTGGTCTCTGAGGTGGCTGACCACCCGTACCACCTGTGGCCATCTACAAAATGAAATGATATTATTAAAATTAGTACTTGTAGGAAAAATAATCATAAGTAGAAAGAAATGGTGCAATAAGGATAAGACACAAGTAACAACTATATCTAAAATCAGGAAAAACAAGAGTACGACTATAACTCAATACAACAAAAGTAAAAGAAAAAAAAGTAGCAGTAGTAACAACTAATTTAAAATTACATACCTTTTTTATTAAGTTTCAACAGAGGAACTCGTCATCAAAGATAAACCTAATTTTTTTCTTCACGCTCATCATTTTCATCATCCATACTATGAGGAACCTCTTCGAGAATCCAAGTGGTATCCTCTAGCACAAACATTTCATTGTTTGTGTCACCTGAGTACAAAAATCTAACAAACTTTCCTCCTAGTGAATTGGTTTTATAGTATTATGTAGTTAAGTAGCTTTCCTTGGTTTACTCTTGATAACTACCTCCCAATCAACTTTATTTCTTACTCTATTATCAAGAGTAAACCATGTGAAGTTTGATCCAATAGTTAAGTAGCTTTCCTTGGTTTACTCTTGATAACTACCTCCCAATCAACTTTATTTCTTACTCTATTATCAAGAATTGGTTCTTATTTCTTGAAGGTAATAAAATTGTGTAGCTTGACGTGCAAAAACAATTGGATAAAACTTCACATATCGTCTACTCATTTTGTCTTTAGTGATATCATAAGACGTAAGTATTCAGGTTTCTCGACTCGGAACAAAATCGAACCACTGACAGTTCAACATGTATATAATGTAGCTGACATTACTTAGATATTGCAATTGAATTACTTTGTCAAGTACACTGTAATAGCTAATCTCGTTATTTGTGTGTGTGCTTCCTTTAACAACTACACCAAAGTTATCTCTGCTACCCTTCAAACCAAGAACTAGTATGAAATCTATAACAATTTACATCAAATATTTATCATGTAGTTAACACTACGATTAGGCCCCTAGAAAAGATCTTGTAATCTTAGATCTATGATTACACTGATTGTATTGTAAACCTATAACAATTTAAGAGGTACAATAAGTGTAACTTAAAATGTGACGATTATATGAAGTAAATGTGATTTTAAGAGCTCTACGTACCAACCAACTTGAATTTTATTAATAACATCTCCATCTATATCACCATTACTTTGATACTTTGATCAATATACCCCAATCGATACATTCCTTCACTTCAACCAACCTACATGAATTTTACTAATAACATCCCTTTTGTATCACCATCAATTTGAACAAGACACGATTAATTCCTCTACTTCAACCAACCAACTTGAATACAACTAATAACATCCTAACTTATATCACCAACACTTTGAACAATATGCTCGATTGATCCACTCCTCCACTTCAACTAACCAACATGAATTTTACTAATAAAATACCATTCTAAATCGCTATCAATTTGAAGAAGACTAAATTAATCCCTCCACTTCAACAAACCAACTTGAATTCTAATAATAACATTCCCATCTATATCACCTTAATGTATATACATGCCTAAAACCTGAACTTCAATTTTTACGAATATTATATATATATATATATATATATATAAACACACACACACACACACACACACATATATACATACCACTCAATTCTTGTGCATATACATACATAACTCCTAAACCTTGATTCTTACATACAAACCACATTACTAAAAAAAAAATGGCGCAGAGAAAGTTACCTTGCTCAATGTTCTCATATATGAGTGAAGCAGAATGATGAGACATATGGGAGTTTCAGTAATCTTTTGTGCTTGTTCCTTGTCGTCCCAGCTAGCTCTTATGACGACCAAAGAAGGAACTCATGCGAGGTCACCGGGCGACAGATTGGAAGGTGGGGTGAAGCTTTCGGGCGAGGCAGAGAGCGGTTTCTGGCGAGCTTAACGGGACGGAAGAAGAAGAAGAGGCGTGAATGAGGAAAATGAAATGGAGAATGTGGGATGAGTTTTTTAGGTCTATTGCCTCGAATTTGCGTGTAATTTGCGGCAGATTTTTTCAATGCTATTAAGCAAAGTTTTTGTGTTGATTTATTAGACACAAATCTGTGTCTAAAACCGCCACAAATTTCACTGTTTATTGCGTCTAATATTCAGTTGCTATTCAGACACAAATTTCGTCACGAATAACATAATATTATTATCGTCGCGTAGCAGTCCAAAATCCGGCACAAATTTATTCCTAAAAAATTCCAACACAAATTTCGTGTGTTATTTCACACTTCTCTAATAGTGTGATAACTCGGGGCTTGACAGCCATATATTGAGGTTTCCACTTATTCTATCTATTCTTCCATTCCAAGTAGACTTCGGGATTATGCAGCTCACATTGCTTTTTTTGTTCTAGTGGGAGAGTCGTCCGACTCAACCTGATCAAGTGAACTTATTGTTTAGTGGTCATGACCTATGATCATGTATCTTTTTCCCTACCCTAGACGGTTCAATCAGACCTTCATGAGGCTACTTTTTACTCTATATATA
>NW_018164877.1:5793-14546 GCF_001263595.1 Phalaenopsis equestris
GAGTGTTGGCCAAATTTCACTTTTTAAGGCCTTTTTGCACTTTTTTTTATTTTTCCTGAGAATTACTATATCTGGTAGAGCTTCTTTTGTAATAAAGTAGTTTGTTTTGACTCAAAATTCTCCAAAATAAGATTCTTAAAATTTCATGATTCATTACTTGTTAAGCTTCCATCGGTTTAGCTGAATGGAAAAGTAAGAGATCTAATAACTCTGAAACTACTAACATCTCAAAGACACCCATCTAGTCATTCTGAGGTATTCTCAGGACTTAGGTGAAAGTTCATTAAAGGAAGGGATTTAGTCATCGTGACTTAATTTGAATCCACCAAACCGTGAGGATTTGCAAATCCTAAGAAGGTGCATACATGGTCTGGTACAAGTTTATCCTCAGGATCTATCCTAGATTCAACCTCAAGAATCTTACTTTTTGACTAACCATTACTAACCTCATAATACAAGTTTGACTAGATTCAACCTGCAAGCAAAAGGGTTAAAAATCATTACTTGCTCCCCCCAAAGCGGTACCTGTGTGCGTGTATAAAAATATGCATGACTCCCTGCAGAAGAACGCCCTAACATACTACCACACATATGCAACATGCAATCACATCACAAGCATAATGCAAAAGAAAGATACCTGGCTAGGGCAACAAATCCAACAGAGAACAATAGCCAGGCATCAAAAAGACTATCTAGCACCCTAAATCCTAGCCTAGCACACCATCTAACGAAAAGTGCATCAACCTAGTATCTAAGTGGGGGGTAAGTCTAGGTATAGTATGACTTTGACGGGGTCGTCATACCGGCCCCATCCTAAAGATCTAAAGGATCTAAAGGGTGTCACAAAGAGCGGTGACGCAAGTTAGGCCTAATAAGTTTTCTCACAATGTCAATCACATGCTTGGGATGGTAAGATTAGGAATTTTTTTTTTAGTTTGTTATAGTTAATTGTGAAGTTATTTTAAGATGTAGTAAGGCAGCTACTCATAGGAATGGGCATACCGTAGCGGTAGTGGCCTTTTTTAAAAAATAGTTTTAAAATTAAATTCATAATTTATTTTTTATGTGATAGTTCTAGTAAAAATACGTGATAGTTTTAGTAAAAATATTTTTTATTAAAAATATATAACTAAAAGATATTTTTATAATAATATACCCACTTGCAAATATTTAAGAAATTCTATGATATCTTTAATTATTTAAATAGATAAAAAGTTAGCGTGTTCGAATGCTTTTCATTAGTTCATGCATATGCACTACAACATACAAAAATTGCAAACATACATGCAAGACAATATGGTGATGCAAGAAATTGGTCGACTGGGTCGAGTAATCCAACCAAACTAAAGTGTTGTATCCACTGAATCAGGGGAGCCAATTGAAATGAAATGAAATGCTCATCGGGCCAGGGCGGCCGGACAAAGTGAAGTAACATGCTCGTCGGGCCAGGGTGGCAGGACGAGGTGAGTGTAATGCTCGTCGGGCCGTGATGGCAGGACGAGGTGAAGTGTAGTGCTCGTCGGGCCGGGGCGGCTAGACAGAGCGAAGTGAGATGCTCGTCGGCCCGTGGTGGCCAATCGGAGCGAAGTGAGGTGCTCGTCGGGCCGGGGCGGTCAATCGGAGCGAAGTGAGGTGCTCGTCGGGCCGGGGCGGTCAATCGGAGCGAAGTGAGGTGCTCGTCGGGCCGGGGCGGTCAATCGGAGCGAAGTGAGGTGCTCGTCGGGCCGGGGCGGCCAATCGGAGCGAAGTGAAGGGGTCGGCGGGCCGGGCTGAGCCGGGCCGAAGCCCAATACTAAGCCATCTAAGCCTAGCCCAAGCTTTATTATAAAATTACTTTGGCTAATTAATCACTTATAACTTTAAAAACAAAAATTAGTATTTAATTAATCCAAACTTAATATATCTAATCATATTGAGCTCACCACCTAAACCTGTCACCATATGCTCCCTGTCCCCCATCACCCCTTCGCCCTCACTCGACAATACATATTTATTTTAGGGGCATTTACATAAATACCACCCCAACCTAAATGTCATGTTATTACAAAAATATAATTATTGTTATAAAAAATATATTGTGTAATTTTCTAAAAGTGAATTACATCATTCCATGCATAGGGCTGTAAACGAGCCGAGCTTGAGCGAGCTCAGGCTTGGCTCTTGTTCGGATCGTTCGAAATTGCTCGTGTTCGAAATCGGCTCGTGAACAGTGTGTTCGTGTTTGACTCGTTAAAATTAAACTAAAAAAAATATATGTAAAGTACGGGATTCGAACTTGGACCAAATGTATACTGAACAAGTAGCATAGTCACATTACCACAAGAATAATTATGATTTAAACTTAGATATAAATACATATATAATATTTATTATATAAATAATTATATGTATTTTTTTATTTCAAGCTAAAATGAGCTGAACACGAGCAAACAAAGAGTTGTTCGTGTTCTACTCGTTTATAATTCAAACTTTAAAAACTTGTTTGTGTTCGGCTCGTTCGTTTGGCCTCCTCCTAAAATAAAAACGGCCCACGCCGAACACAAACTATTCTTGAACAATGAGTTTTTTTGACAGCCCTATTCATGAATATATCTATCACATAAAAATGCTTGTTTAAAAATATTAAATTTTTAGATATTAGTTATATATATAAATTGATAAGAATTGTGTGGTATGTATGCAATATTTTATTTTTAAAGAAAAAGAAAAATAAAAATAAAAAAAAATAAAATAAAAAATAAAATAAAAAAATTTCGGAAGAAGGGAAAGAAGAAGAAGAAGAAGAAGAAGAAGAAGAAGAAGAAGAAGATTTAGAAGAAGAAGAAATAGAAGAAGAATAAAGAGAAGAAAAAGAAGAAGGAGAAGATGAGGATGAAGAAGAAGAAGGAGAAATAGAAGAAGAAGAAGGAGAGGTTGGCTGTGATGAGATGCGAAGAATGGAGGAGGGATGTCGGAGACGGCGGCGCCGAGTTTCGCCGGCGAGGAGGAGTCACCGGCGGGGTTGAGTGGGAGCCAGGGAAGATCGGGGAGGAGTCGCGGAGAGCAGTTCCTGCCAATCGTTGCTTGGGAGCGGGAGGTTTTCGCGAAATCGGTCGGCTGTGAGGAGATGCGGAGAGAGGGAGAGGGAGATCGGCGGAAGAGAAGGCCGAGCGGTCCTCTCTGTCGCGTAGAGAGGTGCGAAACAGAGAGTTCGCGATAGAGGAAAAGGATCGGGAGGGGAAGAGCAAGATTCGCGAATGGGGAAGATGGAGGAGGAGCCCCTTGCGGTTACTTTTTGTCTCCCAAAAATAGCAGTCCGAAACGAGGCAACTTTTGATGTGGAGAGGGAGAGATGCGTCCATTCTCAAGAAAGAAAGGATAAATATATCACATTTATTATAAATTTGTTTATATGTATTTATTATCTTTCTTTTTACTGCATGGGACCACTTCTCTACATGGGACCACTTCTCCTTTCCTCTCTCATGCGTGGGTCTTAACATGGATAATGAGATATATATATATATATATAATGTTATAATTTTATATTATTATCATTATTATTATAATTAGTGCTATCTCGCACGAATTTTCCACCCAAACATGTCCCCACGGCAAAATGAGTGTCTCCTTTAAGTAAACTTGACGCTCTAAACGCGATCACGTAGTCTGTTTTATCATCCGGGGTCATTTGAACGAGCTTGCTGGTGATCGGGTCAATTCTAGCCAACTTCGTGCGCGACGCGACGTATAAAATTTGTTGACACTCGTGATATCCAAAAACCGATGCCAACAGTCCAAGAAAAACAAAAAGGGAGCATGCACTATGAAAAATGTTTCATCCACATTTTCTATCCATGTAACCATGCAAGAAAAAAAATAATAGATTTTATTATTTAGTATGATATATCGTACCTCATTATATTGAAAGAGTGCATGGACTTTAGCCTTCTAAACTTCATAAAAAATCCCTAGCACATTTTCTTCTCTCCTCTTACTTTCATCTCTTACTTTAGTAGTATTTTCACTTTATACCCCCACTCAAAATAAATTAAAATTGGATAATTATGACCTTGAGTTAAATACAAAATTGTTTTAAAATTCAACAACCTCAATAAATTTGCTCATAGAGAAAATAGTCAAGTCTAACTCTCATTAATCGCTTAATGAAAATATAACATTGATAAATTTGTGAAACCATGTGCTTTATATTCTACAATGAGTCGACTTCAATATGTCAAAGATGGAAATAAAATGGGCATAAACTAAATTCATAAATATCAAAAAATAAGATAAACCTCCATTATAAAATATTTTAAACCATAGAAATATTTTTATTAGTCAATTGTATATATGATAATAGATCATATGCACATAGTTACAATGTCATCATCCTCAATACATTAGAAAATTTTTTACCACACATAATATATAACGCCAAACTCAAAAAACCAAAGCAATTGAATTATCTTCTTCAATAATATTAAAAAAGCATCTCTCCCCTTATTTTCATGGAGTTCTTCTCACTGTTCCCATTCACCAGGTCGCATCCCAGAGCGATGGTGATTTTGATGTCTCCAGCGTTTCACGACAAAGCTCCTTCTCCTTATCCTCTCTCTCGTTCACTCCCTCTTCCGCCATTACTAAACATTCCCAATTTGCATGAGAAACACAACAACTAAATGGACTTTGAAAAATCTCATCCAAGTTAAAATCAGAGCCTCTGGAATCATTATCAATATTTTGCATTTGTTCTTCTACAGCAAAAGTGTTGTTTGTAGGCTGAAGGGCAGTAGAAGGGGAGCTTGAAGACGCCGCCGCATGGCCGCCTCGGCGTCGCTTGCCGCATCTGTATAGGGTGCAGAGATCAACAATTATGGTTTCTTCGTTTCTATGGAAGCTGTGAAGGCGACGACAAAGGTGAGAGTTCCAGTAGTTCTTTATTTCGTTATCAGTTCTACCAGGTAGATTACTGGCTATCAGAGACCACCTGCAATTATTATTATTATTTGCATGAAGTTAAAAAAAATTTATATACAAATTAGTCAATTCCTATTTATTTACAAATCTAATAACTAAATTTCATTTTTTACATACATAGCAGCTTATCTTTGGATGAGAAGGTGTATTTCATATTTTAGAAGTTACAATGGTGGTAATTTTGATGTGATATGAAAGATTTGATTGCCATAAATATAAAATGCTAAATTTAGGTATTAGATACCCTTAGATCCAAAAGTGTCTGGGAAATACACCCAAGGAATTTAACATTCTATTACCAAGTGTTAAGAGAGAGAGAGAGAAAAAAACAGTAGTAGACAGACAAAAGAAGTTCTTTATTCATAATATGAACCTCTATTTATAGACACAATTTTCAATATTATAAAAGTACATATTGGTCTTCTCATTATTAACTTTTGAGGAGGTTCTTTTGGGTAATTACTGGGGTACTTTTATATAATAAAATTGCGGGTCGATTAGATCAATGAGGGCTTTTGATCGTCTAACATTCTTTAGTTAAGTCGATATATGGTCTAAAAGAGTGCTCCCCATCGATCGACTTTCTCTAGGCGTCTTCTGCCGATCATTCAGATAAGGTGTTTCATTCGCCAATACTCATCTGGAAACGATTGTTGGTAGCCCTTATCTCAATCCTCTGCAGCTCCTTTCTAAAACGACCATCTGCTTTGAAAGTCATGCCGATACATTTTTATATGTGCATATTTAGTTCATTGATTATCTCGCTTCTCCGAAGCTATTCAATACATGAGGATAAGATAATTTTTTAACATGTATGAAGTAATTAAATTATATTATTGCATAATAATGAACTTCCTTTGATTTTTTTGCCCGGGCTATTATAAATAGGCTTTTAGGCAAGGGATATTTGCACCGTCTTCATCTCTTCTGGCTCCTTTGTTTTGTGTCCTTCTCATTACTTGTTTTTCATGATGTCTAGCGAAGGAGCTCTGCCTTATGATAACAGTGTCCTTTTCAAGGATATGACCGACATGCGGGCGCGGGTCCATAAATTAGACGTGAAGCGCAAACCAATGAGTGAAGTAGATGCAGAAGGGGAGAGTAGGAAGAGAGTCATGTTCAAGCCTGGAGGCGGCAATTGCGAGAGCCATCCTGGATCTTCTGGTCTCCATGTGGGCCATCCTTAAGAGAGGGTTGTGGGATAGGTAAGAGGCTGCCCAGATGACCATCCCGCGAGACACTTGTCTAGGGTGAATGTTCCTATTGTGGGAGAATGATTGCCCGCCCATGTGGCTGCAGGGGTTGTGGTTCCCCAAAGAAGTGTTGAAGTGGCGATTACTGAGGCCGAGCATGACTTCGACCGACTAGGAGCAATTTCTCTTTTGAAGGTGGAGGATCAGAAAAAATCTAGTGAGGACATTTTATCTCATACCACATCTAAATGGGGGTGAATTCTTGTTATGTAGTTTGAATAGCTTTTTGCTTTTTTTTTTTAGCAATCGAGGTCCTGAGCTTCGTTTCTATATCGGCAGATACCAACGTTGGTCCTGAAGATGATGCGGTGGCAGTGGACTAGGTTGCGGTCGAGGGGATGAATATGTGACAAATTGTCGCTAGAGGAGGATATATGATGGAGCTGAGTGCACCGGAGTAAGTTGCTGAGTGGGATGCCGAGGGTTTGGGTGTTGGAGGCCAGGGTGATGGCCATCAAACTTCCTCTGATGCTACGAGGGAGGAGGAGGCGACTGAAGGGGGTTGTTTGTCTCCTGACTTCATATAGTGCTGCCTTGGTAAGATGGAGGGGCGTTTTCTCCATTTCGGATGGCTTTGAAGAGGCCCCGTGAAAGAGGCAGTTCTCTCTCATTCGGCAGAGGTCGGGGTCGGTCTGACTCGGTCAGGTCGGTCGAGGGAAATGGTGAAGTTTGGTACCACTTCTCTCAAACATAAATGACACATAATCGAGGGTTTTTCCTGCTTAAAAAAACTAATGGGTGCGGCACTTTTCCGACTTGTATGTCATCGCTAAATCTAATTTTACATCAAAAAATTCACATTGATGTCTAAATTTCTAGTTCCAAAATAAAAATTCACTTTAAAATTTAGTTTGCATTCTCAAAATGGGAATTGTGACAATGAAATTTAGATTTTATTGTGAATTTTCATCTTGGAACTAATAAATTAAATTTCGAAGTGAATTTCCATTCTAACTGTGGAAATTAGACTTCGAAATGAAGGATGTGAAAACTCTTACATCTTAGGAGATATTTCTTTCTAAGAACATATTTTCAGGTGTTTAGTCAATCGAGTAAGGTACCGGGGTGACGAGCATGTTTAGTTCTATGATTAGCTTTGCAGTTAGAAATAAAATACAAAACAAATGTGCATGTGATAGGGTTGGAGTAGCTACGGTTGTAGGAAATATTAGAAAGAGACGTCATGAAGTTTAAATAAATCATGGGAATAACTGTTTCTTAATACGAAAAAATAAGTACCACTCGAACACTGACTGATTTTAATTTTGACTCGGATTTTCTTAGAGCAAACAACAGTTAAACTCAAAATCATAACTTTAACAACCTACTAAGGCTGTTTGGACTATCAAGAATCGATAATCAGTGAAGATTTATCAATATTTTATCTCTAACTTATTTGTCACCATAGCCACACCAACTAATTCATGAATATATTTCGTTCACATTTTATCTACAATTGTAAAGTCAATGATCCATATGGGGTTTGCAATTGATTTTTCACTTGGAGACAAAATAAGAAACAAAAATATATGTGAGCGGGCTGGTGTAGCTGCAGTGGCATACATTACAAGAGAGAGGCGTCTTAATCAATCACGAGTCAATGTTCGACTGTTTAATAATATTCGACATAACTAACATACTAAGATGTCAAATAATCTGACTTCGAGCCGAGATGATGTAGGTTCCAACCAACCAACTTAAAATTTACTAATTAATCACACCACATCTATGTCACCATCACTTTTAACAAGAGACCGAAGATATGTAAAGCGTTCACAAATGATTTGATCACTTGTAGTTACAAATCTGCCACTAGAGCTACTACTACTAAAATTTTATTTCAAGAATTCAATTTTTTTAGTGATTAATGATCTTCGAGCTGAATTTGCTAAATTCACAATCATATTTTGTTAATGATCCGAGTCGTGGTCGGCTCAAAATCGGCTCGAAAAAAAATCAATCCAAAAATTTGGCTCGTAGCTCAACTTGTTTATTTTGATCTGATCTTGATCCGAGCTAAAGTTTGAATTAATCTTTGAGCGATTAACGATGTTCAAGCTAAATTTAGCCCCAGATGTAATCCAACCAAAATAGAAAAATAATTGGCAAACCTCATAGTTGCTAAACTCTAAACCCTAAATGTCTTCTTCAAAGAAAATGATAAAAAAAATGAAAATGAAGATAATAAGTTACATTATACAGACATTTCAGGTATTAGAGGAGCATAGTGAGAAGAAAAATTGGAGTTTCCGGTAACTGTAAGCTGCGACCCTACTGTTGTGTTCCCAACTAGCAACTATTTTGACTGTACGCCAGGGTTTATGGATTACCGTCTTAACGTTCCCAACTAGCAACTTTTTAACAACATCTTTTTAAAACGAACAATATATTATTTATGTTATATATATTTCTATTTGTTGTTTGAATCAAAATGATCAATAAAATTTACAATCATTTATAACTATGTCATTCTTGCAATACAATATGTTTAATGATGCAATAATATATTGCTGTTGTGAGATATGTACTTCCTGACATAGA
>NW_018164877.1:14646-26488 GCF_001263595.1 Phalaenopsis equestris
AAAGCTTCCACTGCTCACCGAATCTGTCACAATTCTGCTGCCTGTGACGCGATCTGCTTGCTCCTCTATTCGTGAATGCCGAACTCCTCTTCTTCGTCGCTGGCCGCGAACACCTTTACGCGGACACCTCTAGCCAAGAAGTAGCCTCTCAGAAATATATAGATATGTACTTCCTGACATAGAAATGAGACGAAAAAGAACACAAGCAAACACAGATCGTTTACGTGGTTCGATCCAACTGGATCTACGTCCACGGGAGGGAATCAATCAAATATTTCACTAAGGCAAAAGAAATGGAGAATACATAGCTTATACATAAAGATGAGCCCTCATCTTCCTTCGATGGCCTCCCTCTCAAGCGACACCTTGATACAAGGCCTCAAGATGCTCTCCTCCTCTCTAACTCTATAGCTATTCTCTCCTCCTTTGTGGTAGCTCAAGATATCTTCTCCCTTGCTCTCCTAGGCCTCACACCCTCTCTATTTATAGAAGCAAGAGAGTGGTAGGTGGGAGGTAGGTGGGTGGTAGGTGGGTGGTAGGTGGCCGGTAGGTGAGCGGTAGGTGAGATGTGGTAGGTGGCGGTGCCACATTACAAAATTGCCCTTTTACCTTAGTTCATTAATTGTGGGTCAAAATAACAATTGCTTATAAAGTTAAACCTAATTTGAAAACTATTTTTCTAGTATTTTAAAATTTAGTGCAAGATTATCTATCATGTTGATCTCCTTCAACATCCAAATAAAATAGTTAAAGCATCCTGGGCATATTAAAATTTATTTTAATGCATAACATTATAGTCAAAAGAGGTAACTATAAGTAATTGTTGTAGTCATGTAATTAGACGAATTATTCGAATGTATTTTTTATTTGTCTTTATTATATTAATTATACATAATCCGTCTAATTACTATAGTAAGTGTAATTGAATTTATTTTTAAAGCTATTCTTTTCATTAGTTGTTAGATGAGTTTCATTTTTATGCTCATATGAAATGTACATTAAATTTTCTTCTAAACTAAAAAAATGTAGTTCACATGCGACAAATATATGATTGTAAAACTAAACTTAGGGATGTAAACAAGTCAACTTTAGCTTGAGCCACCCTTAACTTGAGCAGTTAGTCCTCATTGCTAAGGTTTCCTACAACCGGAAATGACACCTCCCCATGATAGTGTGATAGTGCACCTCACATATAATGTGGCGACGTACCCCGATGATTGTGTAACAACACACTCTGAAGACAGTGTAATGACATACATCGATCACAGTATAACAACGTGCCCCGCCCCACATACAGTGCAACGATGCCTCCCAAAAACTGCGTAAAAATGGACACCGAATCCAGTGCAACGATGCCCCTTAATAACAGTGTAACAACACATTCCATACATGGTGTGACGACAAACCCCGATGATGATGTAACAACATCACTCACAAATGGTGCAGCGACACATCTCAAAGATGGTGTAGCAATGCACCTCGAAGGCGGCGACTTTCTTCGAACTCCTAAGGATCTCTTATTGTAGCATGTCACTACGACCTACGTGACTAATCATGGTTTATGTGGCTTATAGCTCATGCAACTCTCGATTCTGGTCATTGTGGCCTACTTACATTATTGCAGCTCACTGCTACGGCTTACGTGGCTCACAACTGATGTCTAAGTGGTTTACTTCTCTTTAATTACCTCATGAGTTTGTATTGAATTTTCGTGCAAAACTAATACCATAATTCATTACTCAACCGTTCTTCGTGGACCATTCCGACACACAAATTTTCATTCATAAATTTTCATTTTAATAAATCTAAATTTTCTAATTAAGTTTGATTGTTGCAATGCTTGTTCACAATTTCGTGCAACGTGCATCTCCAGTTTCTTCTTCTTCTTCCGCTCCTTTTAAAATTTTAAATGCTTTAGTTCTCACTCCCTCAATATGGTTTGCCATATATAGCTTTTAAGATCAGATAGAGCTGCGTTCATGCGATTATATATAAATCCTGCATGGCAACATTTTGAACCTGTTAAATCTTTCTATTCTCTTTTTCATGTCGCTACCTCCCATTTACCTGTTTCCGTAGGAAGCTTGAAACTTGATGATAATCTCCTCCTCCTCCTTGGAGAAGTTTCCTCTTTTAACACCAGCTTTTAGGTAATTAATCCATCTTAACCTGCAACTCTTGCCGCCTCTCAGCAGACCTTACAAGCGCATAAACGTTATATATTTAAAATACTTCCTAATATTCGAGAGAAAGAGAGAGATGGCCAGATTGGTCGATACCAGTATTTTTTGCAACCGATTTCCAGGAACCTTCTCCATTCTCTGCTATGTACTTGACCAATATCTCATCCTCTTCTTCTGTCCATTTCCCTTTCCTCAGCCCATTCTTCTCGCAGCATGGCGTTGGCCTTTCCATCTCCTTCCTGAACCGGAGAGAGAGGCAGAGGGAGAGAGAGAGACTTGAGTCAGGAATGATTTCCTCGAGAGCTCTGAATGTTAGGTAATATAAAGGCTGACGAAGAAAGAATGAAAGAAGGAGAAAAGAAGGAAAGAATCAAAGCTCTGACTAAAAAACAACGTGAAGATTGTTCAAAATCAGGTCTGAGTAACTTATGATCATATTGGAAACTACCTATCAAGCTTTCCAGCAATAAATTGATGCGTGCTAGAAAATATACAGCAATCATTATCTTTCAGAAAAATTTATTTAATGTTCAACATTTATGCGTGTTAGAAAATTCGCGGCGGTAGACTAATGGATTATCGTCTTAGCGTTACGCGAGGATCCAGCACACACTCAAATGAAAATAAATCAAGCTGTGATAACACCAGAACTTTTTACGTGGAAAACCAGTAAAGGAGAAAAACCACGGGGTCTAACCCGTTGTAAAAAACCACTATAAGTTGATGATTACAGATGCCCCTTGTCCCACAGAGGGGAATTGTTACTAGCTTTCCAAGTTACAACGTCAACTGACGACGTCTAGTCAGCGGTGGTTGATGGAGGTCGGTGGTGATCGACGTGGTGATCGACGGTAGTTGACGATAATCGATGACGGTCGGCGGTCCGGGGGTGGTCGACTGAGGTCAGCGGTGATCGATGACGATCAACGGTGGCCTGCGGTGGTCGACAGAGGTCAGCGTTGGTTGTCGACGGTCAGTGGTGGTGTGGTTGACGACGATCGACCGTAACGAGAATGATCTTGGACTTGAGCTCCTTCTCAAAACCTCAAGTTCTCTTTTAAGTCTCCCCCTTTCATGTTAGGGGCGATGCTCTATTTATGGTATTTTGAGTGCAATTACTGCAGAAATATGAATTATTTTGATCGGACGGTCCAGATAGCTTCCCTTGATCAGACGAGGTTTGATGGACATTTGAGTAGCTTAACAATGTCGGAATTGAGCAATTTTGGGCTCGTTGGATTCGTCTTGTCGAGACGCTCGATTCGACAATAAACTCGCTAGATTTGACATTTTTTTGACTTTTCAAATGCCTCCGGAAATACTCCAATAGTGGTTTAATGATTTGATTCGGGCTTGATTGACTTGGATTGGACTGACTTTTATATCATTAGGTCTATTTCATCGAGTTGATCAGTTTGACTATAAGTTTGCTGAAATCGGAGCTCCGGATGACTCCTAATCAAAGTTTGAATGTTTCGTGTTCAAAAAATTGCGCTGAGATTCGTGTCGGATGATGAAAATTTGTTGGTAGCGTATCAGTTGCCTCCCTACTTTCGAATGAGATTATTTTTATTGTCCGAAAATTTTAAAATCTAAAACACTCATTTTTCTTTCTTTTTTTATCTTTATTATTATTATTATTATTATTATTATTATTTTATATATATATATAATGCGCTGACAGCTTTGATAATCTTTAATTTTTGTTTTAATAATCCACTTTAATTACATGCATAACTGAAATTTCTCCACCATAATTAAATTTGGGGACTCCAAACGGCGTGGAAGCAGATGCCAAAGTGGGATCCGCGAAGAACAGCTGCTTGAGCCGATTTTTTTTTTTAATTTTTTTTTTATCAATGAGCATTTAATGTCTCAATCCTCATTTCAGCCTTTAAATAGAGCTAAAGGAGAGGGGATAGAGTCACGGCGACGCGTCGCAGCGGTACGGGGCATCGGGGCGACGTGATGCTTTGCGGCGATGTGTTGTGGCAACGCGTTGCAACGAAGCTTTTGGCGGGGCGTCGCGGCGAAGCAACGTGATAGAGTGAGGCGACGTGTTGTGTGGAGCGTCGCGGCGGAGCGATGCGGCAAGGCAACGGGTTCCAACAAAGCATCGGGGCGAAGCATCACAATGGGGCGTTGTGGCAAGGCGTCGGGGTGCGCGATGCGTGGCAGCGGAGCGTTGCGACGGAGCGCCCGGTGATGCATCGCGGCAGAGCGTCCCGTCACGTGACTACGCGTTGCGGCAGGGCTTCGCGAGGATGCATAGCAGTAATGCGTTGTGATGTCGTGACACATTGCGACGGTGCTTAGCGGCGACACGTTGCTGCGTTGCGATGCATTTTGATGGTGCGTCGAGGCGACGCGTTGCAGCGCAGCGACGTGTTGTGGCAATGTGTCTCGACGACGTGCTGGCGATATATCATAGTGGCACGATGCGTTGGACGTCCAATGTCATGAAAGAAGGTAAGGATGGAGTCTTCAGCTGATTCAAGATTTCTCAGAAGAAAATCGTCTTGCGTAGCGTTGAAGAGTTGCAGCGAGACTTGCGGAGAAGCGTTGCGGCGCAAAGTTGCGATGCAGAGTTACGGTGAAATGTTGTGGTACCAAGTTGCCAAAAGGAGCTGTGACGCCGAGTTGCAGCGAAGAGTTACAGTGTCGAGCTACGACGAAGAGTTGTGGTGCCGAGTTGCCGTGAAGAGTTGCGGCTAAATATTGCGGCGAAGTATTGCGGCGCAGAGTTGCGATGTAGAGTTACAGTGAAATTTTGTGGTACCAAGTTGCGAAAAAGAGCTGCAACGCCGAGTTGCGGCAAAGAGTTGCAGTGTCGAGTTGCGGCGAAGAGTTGCGGTGCCGAGTTGCAGCGAAGAGTTGCGGCAAAATATTGCGGTGAAGTGTTGCGGCGAACTGTTGCAGCGAAACGTTGCGGCGAAGCGTCGCGGCGGGGTGTCGCGACCACGCGACACATTGTGGTGGAGTGTCGCATATTCCGGAGGGGATTCTCATGTTGTTCTGGCACGTTTTGAAAATGATGAAGAAATGATGTAGTTTTCTAGCCTCGCCATGAGGGGGGAATTTTTATGCGTATGTGGTGGTGATATCTTGAGCTCATTGACGATGAACTGATTTGTTGTAGCCCTGTGACAATTGTAGATGTATTTTTTTTGTTGCTTCCACGGTTGTTGTGGCTTCTTAATTGTGCAAAGTTCTTCTGAGGCTCGTAGCCTTCTGGGAATTTTTATGCACTTGTGTCTTCTGAGTCTTGTTGCCTTATGAGGTCTTTGATGTATCTGTGTCTTCTGAAGCTTGTAGACTTATGAGGTCTTTGAGTGTACCTATGTCGTCTGAGGCTTGTAGCCTTCTGAGGTTTTTGAGTGGAGACACTGTCAACCACTTGCTCTCATGGAGTCTTTCTAGAGAGGACCCTGTCCACAACTAGCTTCCCATTGAAACTTGCCTTTTGGGCTCGTCTTCTAGGGGTATGGTAGCTTCTCATTGAGTCTTGCCTCTTGTACTTGATTTTTAGGAGTACCATATCCTCCCGTCGAGTCTTGCCTCTTGGGCTTGACTTTTAGGGGTATGGTAGCGGTAGCTTCTGGGGTATGGTAGCTTCTCATCCTCAATGGGGCTTTCTACACATAAATTTTTCGTGAGAAAATAAGAAAATTTCATTGAAATGGTATTTTAAAGCAACATAAAAATTTTGCTAAAATAAAATTAAAAGTTTATAAGCGAGTCTGTTACTCATATAATATGAGTTGCAGTTATACTTCTCATTCGATAACTCTTATTCAATAACTCCAACAGTTCTCTTATGGTTCCCCTCACTTTGTTCTTGTAAGTAACGACCTAGGTGACATTGGCGTATTATACATTCAATTTCTTCTTTTAATTGAAAACATCTTTTTGTTGAATGTTCTTTTTCACGGTGAAAATGACAATATTGAGACTGATCTCCACCATCTGGATTTTTTAACGGCTTTGGCCACTTGACA
Source organism: Phalaenopsis equestris (assembly GCF_001263595.1). Classification (NCBI taxonomy): domain Eukaryota; kingdom Viridiplantae; phylum Streptophyta; class Magnoliopsida; order Asparagales; family Orchidaceae; genus Phalaenopsis; species Phalaenopsis equestris. The sequence continues at coordinate 20,828 of NW_018164877.1, forward strand.
GTCTCTTCATCCTTGATTGTCATTAAGATGTTAACACGTGACGTGTTGAGTGACGTGTATTCTTTTTCTGATCGTTGCTCACGATTCCCTTGTGGCCTAAACTTTTTTCGTTGTAAGATTTGATTGGCATTCTCAGCATTATTCTTGCGCTTGTCCCCCAATCGCTCAAATTGTTCCTTATGAGCAATGATGACCTCATCTGCAGAGATTTGTGCCTCAACATGCTGAACAATGTCAGCATAAGAATGAACCGTCTCCTGCATCAACGATGAGTAGAAAGGTCCTGGGCGAAGCCCCCCAAGGAAGACTCCTCTTAATAACTCTGGATCTTCTCCCGAGATTTGTCGGGCTTCAGTTGAAAACCTGCGGAAGTAATCATTCAATGATTCTCCTTTGCTTTAACGAATTCCCGAGAGATGAGATGAATCATTGATGATTCGTTGGTTTGCTATGAACTGTTCCACAAACAGTCTGACAAGCTCATTAAAGGTGTTTACAGTGTCCCATGACAGAGAGTAAAACCAGGTTCGAGCTTGTTATTTAAGAGTAGCCGGAAAAACCTGACACAAATGTGCATCAGAGGCATGTTGAATGTGCATGATAGTTCGATAATGATCACTTTGTTCGTAGGGGTCGGTTATCCCTTCATATGTATCGATTTTCGGAAGCTTGAAGCATGTTGGGATGAAATGTTGGAGGACCGCATCCACTAAGGGAGGGATTCGTGTATGCTGCGGTGAGTGTAGAAACGATCCTTTTTCTTTAGGGGAAGCTCTTCCTGGACGAGGCGTGGTAGTTCATTACGAATGACATCATTTGAAATGGCAGGAAGATGTGGCGATGTCAGATGAGCTGCACGAGATGAATGAGTGGAACTTGTGGTATCTAAGAGTTCAGCATTACGACCTGACAGGGGATGTGTTCCTCATTGAGGAGGCGGGCCGGTACGAGTTCCTCCGAGCGGTATGTTTCTCGTACGTCGCAGATTTAATGGTGTGGGCAGCGGTTGTTGAGCCCCGCATAGGAGCCATATGATTTCTAGTTGAGACTCCTCCATTCTACGCATTCGATCTTCTATAGAAGGACCCGAAACACCTTCGTTGGCAGGATAGCGTCTTCTAGGGCGGGAAGATGAAGAAGCATGTCGCCCTTGGCTTCGTGGCTGCTCCCTCGAACGATTGGTGTTGGAGCGGGATGCTCTGTTGTCACGAACATTATGTCTGGTGGTCATGTAGTAAACCGCGTAAGCACTTTAGTTGTGGGATTTAAACTTTCCCACAGACGGCGCCAAACTGATGTGTGCTAGAAAATTCGCGGCGGTAGAGTAATGGATTATCGTCTTAGGGTTACGTGAGGATTCAACACACACTCAGATGAAAATGAATCAAGCTGTGATAATAACAGAAGTTTTTATGTGAAAAACCCATAAAGGGGAAAAACCATGGGGTCTGACCTAGTTGTAAAAATCCACTATAAGTTGATGATTACAGATGCACCTTATCCCACAGGCGGGAAAGGGTTACTAGCTTTCCAAGTTACAACGCCGACAGACGAAGTCTAGTCAGCGGTGGTTGACGGAGGTCGGCGGTGATCAACGGTAGTTAACGATAATCGATGACGGTCAGCAGTGGTCGACGAAGGTCGGAGGTGGCTAACGACAGTCGATGACGGTCGGCGGTGGTCGACGGAGGTCAGTGGTGATCGATGACGATCAACGGTGGCCGGCGGTGGTCGACAGAGGTCAAGTGGTTGTCGACTGTCAGTGGTGATCGACAGCGATCGACGATGGCGAGGATGATCTTAAACTTGAGCTCCTTCTCAAAGCCTCAAGTTTTCTCTTAAGCCTCCCCCCTTTCATGTGCGGGGTGAGGCTCTATTTATAGTGTTTTGAGTGCAATTAATGCAAGAATATGAACTATTTTGATCGGACGGTCCGGAGAGCTTCCTTTGATCAGATGACGTTTGATGTACATTTGAGTTCCTTAACGATGTCGGAATTGAGCAATTTTGGGCTCGTTGGATTTGTCTTTTCGAGACGCTCGATTTGACAATGAACTCGCTAGACTCGACATCCGTTTGACCTTTCCAATGTCTCCGGAAATCCTCAAATAGTGATTTAATGATTTGATCTGGGCTTGATCTGACTCGGATTGGACTAACTTTCATATCATTAGGTCCGTCTCATCCGTCTCATCGAGCCGATCAGTTTGATTATAAGTTTGCTGAAATCGGAGCTCCGGATGACTCTTAATCAAAATATGAATATTTTTTGTTCAAAAAATTACACCAAGATTTGTGCGTGATAATGAAAATTTGTTGCTTGCGTATTAAACATCTATATAATTGTTCATGCAGCCAACAAAAGTAATTATATATAGATTCGAAAAACATTTCAGAAATCTAAAAGGTTTGGTCGGTCCGAGGAACTATAGCTCTATTTCGGGATCTACAGCGTGCACGTGCCCTGTAGTATTTACAATAATAATAATAATAATATCATATTTTGGGTACACTTTTTGGAAAATATAGCTGTAAATGTACCTCATAAGCAATTATGCTTTTCATTTCTAGAAAAGCTTTTTTTTTTCTTTTTGCTTGGTCTTTTGTTGCTGCTGGAAGAAATAGTTGAAAAATTTCTCCTGCGCTATGCTCATCTTTATTTTTTCACTTTATGTTTTATTGAAGAGAAAATATTATGTTTGGTAAATTTAATGTGTGTGCGGTCGATGATATAAATCGCACCATACTATTTGACATACGACGTGTTGTGATTTACATCATCATCCATGCAGCTCCCGTGTGGAAAGAGAAAAGATGTTCCTGTATCTTTGGAAGGTGTTCCCCGCCTACAACAAAAGCTTCTAATAAGCAATCTATAAACATGAAAAAAACCAAAAAACAATCATATTTGTTGGTTTTAGAATATTGAACAGTAGTACTCCCTTGCTGCAGTGGAGATATGACAGTTTGCTCATATAAAATATAATATTAATGGTACCCACCATCACCATTACTTGAGGAGACAATTCCCAGATTTTTTAATCCATATAATTTGATAATGTGGATGGATTTGCCTAAATGATGGCTCCTGCTCATATCATATGTATGAGACGCAGTTTCCTTCTTCTTTGCTTGAAGAAAGGGGGAAAAAAAAAAAAGAAAAATAAACGTTCATTGAGTAAATGCATTACATATTAAAAGATATATACATATCTATGAGTATGTATGTATGTATGTATGTATGTATTATACTTCAATGATAGATTCACATTTAAATTAGGGGGGGTTTGGCTGCCAAACAGGATTTAGTAAATTAATAAATTATGTTAGATTTATTAAATCCAGATTTAAACTAAATCAAAATCAAAATTCGAACCTTAAAACCGAAATTTCATAATTCACGGGACTTGTGCATTTTTTACCTTTTACTGATCTCAAAAACACGGGACTTGGATGTTTTTATTAAAGCTAAATGCCTTATGTCTTATTTATTAACATATCAACCACCCAAATTTCAATTTTTAGGTACAGATCAGCCGATTCCCATGTTGGGTAAATCCATACAACAAGTAGCAAGGTCATATCAGGATGCTATGATCCTTTTAGATACCTTGTCATGCATTTAAAATGTAAAAGATTCTTAAATACTTGCAACTTGTTTAAGTCGAACCTCCAATTATGGAAGGCTAGCTTTCACCAAATAATTCTGAAGATTGCTAGTCTCTCTCACCCATTAACATCATTTTCTCTAATCTTTCAGTGAGATTATTGAAGCAATTTATTCTTCCTCACTTTTTTCTCTCTTTTGTCAAGAAAATTTCTTATAACATTATTGATGTGTGCTAGAAAATTAACGAAAGCAGAGTAATATATTATTATCTTCACATGGTACGAAAATTCAGCTCATTCTCAAAGCTTCAAGTTCTTTCTAAGTCTCGAGCTCTTTTCCATTTCAAGAGAGGGGTAGGGTTGTATTTATAGAGTTTCGGGTGCAATGAATACAAGAATACGAACCACTTTGATCTGGCGGTTTGGATAATTTCTTTTGATCAGACAACGTTTAATAGACATTTGATTGCATTAACGATGTCTAAATTGAGCGATATTAGGCTTGTTGGATTCGTCTTGTCAAAACACTCGATTCGACTATAAGGTCGCCAGAGACATCCATTTGACATTCCAAATATGCTCGGAAAGCTTCCAAAATTGTTTAATGGCTTGATCTGAACTTAATTTGGCTAGAATTGGACTAATTTTTGGTACCATTGGGTCCCCATCATCGAGCCGGTCATTTTAACTATAAATTGGCTAAAATATGAACTCCAAATGACTTTTTATTAAAGTTTGAACATTTCTTGCTCAAAAGATTGCCTTGAGATTCATGTCATACCTCAAGATTTGTGTCGGATGATGAAATTTGTTGATGAAGTGTCCATTGTAATAAAAAAAAATTGGATTTTTCTTAAGATAATGATCCAACAAATGTACACAACATTATCAAATGGCTTGTAACATTTCTATGTTTGGTTGGTTGTATGCATGTTTATCTTAGCACCTATTTGTTTGTCCCAGCTTACTCTCTAGTAACTCTCCTTTCATCTTTATATAATCTCAAGTAATTTGGTTGTCCATCAACACTTGGCAAAGTAAGCAAGGTAAACATGTAGGTCATGCGTATGATTGACTGACGATGAATAAGGTGTGTCTCGTAGCTTTGTGTTTTTGATATAATGAATGATGGGTTCATGAAACAACAATGTTGATAATAATAATTAGAAATTTTTTAATATTAATTGTAATAATAATCATTTCAAAATATTAGAAGTTTCCCTAAATCTCACTCTAACTCACAATATGGTTGTGTTAGTGATGAACAGGCTATAGTGCTTCAATTGCAACTTTTATTGCTCAAACTTTATATTGAGACGAGGTAAATTAGCAATCCCCAACAACAATATTTTTATGCCGACTTAGCTATGATAATTTCGAGCTAAGGATGGTGTTATGGTATGACTCATATACCATATCGGGACAGACGCTGGATCGAAGCGGAGCGGAGCGGAGCGGAAGAATCTGTCCAAATTGGGAAGTTACGTGGGTTGGGGTGCGGGGGGCAAAGCCCCGCGGTTTGGTACAGGGGTAATGTTGTAATTACATATTGTGTCTAGGTTTACTCCTGAGGTTATAAATAGGCATGTTAGTAATCCCAGGAGGTATCTCTGGTTTCTGTAAACCCTTTTCTGAATAGTGAAAGGAACTCGCCGCTCTGCTCCCGAGGACGTAGGCATCTTTGCCGAACCTCGTTAAATCTCTGTGTTCTTCTGGATTTGTGTCGATTACTGTTTTTCTTCGCTCTTATTTTCTCAACAAGTGGTATCAGAGACTGGTTCGAGGGGAAGAAAATTTTCATCGGCCCAAGAAGTTCGGCGGCGAGGTTTTACGAATCAGAGCCAAGGTTCTCGGACTCCGCGATCTCTGTCGAAGGAGAGGGAGTTCGCGGCAGGAGAGGCTCTAGATCGCGGCGCGGCTCAAGGAAGCGGATTGCGGGCTCGAAGGCGGACGGGCTACGACGCAGAAGCTTCGGTGCAGGAGTTCGGCGAAGGAGGCTCGCATTACCGCAAACAGCGACCAGCGAGCTTCTCCCGCGATCAGGCGCCTTGC
>NW_018164877.1:31603-63960 GCF_001263595.1 Phalaenopsis equestris
TCAGTTGCATTGTGACAGTCAGAGTGCTATTTATCTGGCTAAGAACCAGGTATGTCATGCGAGAACCAAGCACATTGATGTCAGGTATCACAAGATCAGAGAGTTGATTGCTTCTGAGGAGATACTGTTGCAGAAGGTTCATACTGATGAGGATGCAGCTGATATGTTGACCAAGCCAGTTACTATCAACAAGTTCTTGCATTGCTTGGACTTGTTGAATGTTTGCAGTTGCTAGAGAAGCATGGTGGCCCAACCCACAGTGGTGCAGGTGTAACTCCCAGGTATTTTTCTCCTAAGGGGCTGGATATTCGCCAAGGTAGAGATTTGTTATGATATGACTCATATACCATATCGGGACAGACGCTGGATCGAAGCGGAGCGGAGCGGAGCGGAAGAATCTGTCCAAATTGGGAAGTTACGTGGGTTGGGGTGCGGGGGGCAAAGCCCCGCGGTTTGGTACAGGGGTAATGTTGTAATTACATATTGTGTCTAGATTTACTCCTGGGGTTATAAATAGGCATGTTAGTAATCCCAGGAGGTATCCCTGGTTTCTGTAAACCCTTTTCTGAATAGTGAAAGGAACTCGCTGCTCTGCTCCCGAGGACGTAGGCATCTTTGCCGAACCTCGTTAAATCTCTGTGTTCTTCTGGGTTTGTGTCGATTACTGTTTTTCTTCGCCCTAATTTTCTCAACAAATGGTTATACCTTAGCCCGAGTTATTAGAAGATCGAGCATAGTTGATCTTGCCCAAATTAATCTAGTCAACTCGTAAGCGATACAACCATTAAAAAAGTTCATAATAAATTCTAATCAACCAATTCAAATCTCCATTTTCATCTTCATCATTCTATTCTTTATTTTCAGACCTATGATTATCCAACATATAACTTTATTTCACCAACTAATTGACATATGAACCAAACTTCCCACCATCAAAATGCATTTTAATTCAGCATAAATATAAAATATGATAAGACTCATTTAGCATATAATACCTCAAGAGAACCATATGCAGTAGTGCCACCATCAAGCATTATATATCTTTAGAAAAAGTAAAACTTCAAAATAATAACAATAAGCATTATTCAAGTCACCACATATATTATTTTTAAAGTCAAAACATAGATGAGATTGTATCTCTAGACTTCATACTTACATACAAATAATATTCAGACTTAAACAGCACATTACTGTAATTTTCATGTCAGAGCCAGCTCTAGTTCTTGGGCTTTTTGACAATCAGAACAGGACATTTCACATTCTGTGCACAATAAGAGCTCACACTTCCTAGGAAAGCCAAGGAAAGCCATGACTGCCAATAACGAAAAGATCAGCTCTGAGTTTTTCCATCGTCTCGCAAATAATGTCCCTTGGATCACCGCTATGAATCTTCATCTCCACCTTCAACTATATTAACGGCCAAAAATGACTTATTTTTGTCTGTATAAGCATTTAATACTGACAAGAAAATAAAAAAAATATAGCTAAATTGAAAACTTAGGGGCTTAGTGTGCTGCATTTTGGGATGTTTTGAGCAACATTTAGCTTAAATCCTTCCAAATATAATGTTGGAGATGTAAATTCTATTTCTTTGATAAATTTCATTTCAATCTTAATATAAGATAAATTTAGGAGATGTTTGGCTGCACCGAAGATTTAAGTTAGATAGGATTTAGTAAATGTTATAATTAGGTGTGTTGAACCCACAAACATGTTTGGTATGATTTAAGTTAAATCCAGTTAAATCCCTTCCTCGTAATATTTGACGAACGTAAGCCTTTCTCCTTAAATCCGTTAAATCGACCTATTCGGAGGATTTAAAAAAAAAATGAATTTTACAATACGGAGGAGAAGATAACGTGTTTAGCAAATTTCGAATTTAACTCGTTATTTTTTGCATTTGACAGATTTATGTTAAATGTTAACTTGAATCTTCTCAAAAATGTGCTACCAAACACCTCTTTGAATTTTTTTTAAACATGCTATTCGTAGTATTTAAAGACTTATGTCTCGTAAATCTTAAATCTTGAATCAAATAGACAAACAATTCATCAAGACTTCAAGGAAATTTAATGCTTGTCATGCCAAATAATTTTTAGGTTTTAACTCAACATTTATGAAATTCAGGTTGAACAAAAAATTTAGCAGAATGAGTTTTAGAGCATTTACATATATACCGCACAATTTTTATCTACTTCTACATGCTTAACGCCTAAACTTTCATATTCACATCCATAACACTCAAATATTTAATATCACATTAAAAATATGACTTTTACATACCTTCTAAATGTTAAATACACATTTTTAAACATAAGTTCATTACAACAAAGTTTATAAATGAAAATATAAATTAAAGATGTGTCGGCATGAATCTCGAAGAAATCCCATGGTCGCGGAGGAAGACGACGTGGCAACGTAGGGGCATGCGATGGACAATTCGATACCCCCATGCCTAGTCGGCCAGCTCCGATAGACCGAGAGGAAAGCATTTCCCAGACGAATAAAATTTGACCACCTTCTTAGAAATCAATTTACCGACATAAGACTCATGTGGATGTATCTATCACATTTTTCTAGTTCAGTTGGATGAGCGAAGCGAATCGCTCGTCCCCGAAACAGTTGGTCGGAGCTTTCCGCCCAATATGTGTGGGGATCAACTCTCAACAAATAGCCAGATCGACAGTGTACACCAAGACTCCAACGAATGACCGCTCGGCCAAAATGAAGCCAAGCGGGAGGTTGTCACAGGCACCGACTATATCTGGTCATATCTATAAGCCTCCCTTTCCTATAAACAGAGGTTCATTTCATGAATAAAGTTTATGTAAATTTATAGCTCTACACCATACTTTTGCTCTCTCTATCTCTCTCCCCTTAGGGCTCCATCTCTTAGGAGTGTCTCCCTAACATTTGCACACACAAAATAAAAATAAAAATAAAAATAATAAAAAGAATGCAATAAAAATACTAAACATTAGGGTAACCAGAGCAAACCATCTTGGCCTTCTTAGTAACAGTATCTGCCAAATGCTTACCATAATCATCCATACTGGCAACAATATCAGGCCTACAACCATTCATTTATCACAAATCCCATTTTCTGAACAAAAAAAAAAAAAAAATCTGTAATTCAATTGATTCATTCTCCTCACCAGTCCCGTCCATCGCCGAGTAGACAGCCGGCGTCGGCCGGGCGTAGACGAGCACGAGATAGTCGCCGCCATCAGATGAGGTTTTGCCGGCGGTTTTTCTAACCACGACGATGTTCTGTAGGCACCAGGTGAGAGCGTGGAGGCTCTCCTCCCCTCCGTCGACTGCGACGACGATGCAGCGCCCCATGGATTAGAGTAAAGGTTGATGTTTTGAATCTGAGGGGAGGATATGAGATTGTTGGGAGTTTATAGGTTGACGAAAGGTGGGATTTTGGAGAGCGGATTGGCCGATGTTGGGGAGGTTTTGGGTTTCTGGGGGCTCCGCTGGGTTTTGTGAATCTACTGTTTGGATGGATGAGAGATTTCATTCCAGATGGGATTGATTGCCTAGGCATAATGCTGCTGCGCTCAAATATTTTCCTCTGTTTTTTTTTTTTTTTTTTTTTTTTTTGCATTTTGAATTTACCATTTGGAAAATAAATTAATTTAATTATTTTAAAGTAAATTTAGGGTTTATTTCAAACGGCTTTTAGCTACAATTTTCGCACTTTACCTCATTTTATTCATAGCTAATCACTCTTTCATGTGCTGAAGCATTGCCATGCGGTGAGAAAGTGTTGGATTCAGACTTTATGCAGTATCAATGAAGCGAGGAAATACTATGGGAGCTAACCAGAGAAGCACCAAGTTTATGAGATATGTTGATTTAGACATACTCCTTGATAAGATTGATGACATTATACCAGATGGTCCACATTGATTCATCTTGATCCTAGATATTTTCTTAACATTTAAGTGTCTTATTGAAATGAGAAGTATTGATCATGAGCTTACGGATTAATCTTGTCGAGACACTCGATTTGAAAATAAACACGCAAATTTAAGATATTTAATATTCCAATTGACGCACAAAGCCTTTGTAAACTCTGAGTGTTTGATCTAGGTTTATATAGATTTGGATTGAATCAATTTTGATATCATTTTATTTGTCTTTGTAGATATGCCCAAATTGATTATAAATTTGTTGAAATCTGGGCTCATATGATCATGAATTTGAATTTGAAATGTTCCTGACTCTACATGCTTTGAGATCATATCTGATTATAAAAATTTGTTAATGACACATCAATATTTTATAAAAAATATTATTATTTTAACTTATAAAAAAAGTGAAATATAACTTTTCATACATACATACATACATATATAAACATACATACCTACATATAAATACATAGGAATTTGGTGGTATGGATATAATCTTTCTACTTTTATTTGATAATTTTTTATGAAAAGTATTTTTTTTTCAATCGTATTTTTTAAAAAAATGATAACTACGAAGAGATTGTTTTTTAATTTATAAAAAAATTAAATATTTGTAATATTTTCAAAAAAAATTAAAAAATATATTTTCCGTTCACCGAATTCGTAGCCATTCTTAGAAGAAATTACAATCGTTTCGAATGAACATTTAGGCGTAAATTTTGGTTATATTCTTTTCACATAGGCCCTCAATTCTAATTTGTAAGATTACAAAAATTGAATAGTGGGGCGGATCTAAAATTCTTCAAAAAAACTTGGACTTTAATGCACTTATTCTCATCCGTCACAATGAAAACACGACAACTGGCAGCAATAAAAAAGATTCATTTTCGGAACACCAAACAACAAACATATCCAAATCTTGACGCAATAGATTTTGTTTTAGCAAATATTTTATATTTCAATCTTGTTTATTTAGCTAAAAAATAGACATTCATTTCAAATTATTAATTTATAAATTACAGAATAAGACAAATTTAATTACATATTCATAAACTTTATCTCAAAAAACAAAAAAACAAAAAACAAAAAAATAAACAAAACAGAACATCTGTAAATTTATCATCAAATTTCTGAAATTGAATTTTGTCATAGATTATAATGAAAATTGTCTCATAGGACTATACTAAGAATTTAATCTATTACCATGGTTATAAGTACTCAATTCAACTCCATTTGTCACTAACTCACATGAAGTATCAATTCTACTCTTTAAATTAGGGTTGAAGTAGTCGCCATGGAGAACTATTGAAGCTCAATAATAAAATAGTCAGGAAGTTTTTTGGCACTTAATGCCGTTGTAGTAAATAGCGAGCCAGTATATAAGAATATACGTGTTAATCATGTATGGAATTTATTCAAATTATGTTTAAATATTATTCAAACATATTAGAAGACATATTCAAATTATATTATTTGCTAATTGTTGGGCCCATGCATTCTTGAGCATAGTTCAAACATAGCTCAAATGTTAATCAAATCATATGGTAACATATTCAAACATGGTTTGATCCATATTTGCAAACATAGTCAAATATTCATAAAGTTATATTCTGATTAAATATATTTTTAAAATATGAATCAATTATCAATGTTCCTATATTTCATAGAAGAGAATGAAAAGAAGAAGATGATGAAGCTTGTTGAATTCAATTTTATCAAGTTGAGTCCAATCATACCAAAATCAAATAGTTAAAACGCTTTTGAAAACTTTTTTGAGCATAGTTGGATTGTCAGACATGTTTCGAATATGACATGCTTGAAGTCAAATCAAGCATCTTGGCAGGACAATCCAATAAGCCCAAGATCGTTCAATTAAGGTACTAAAATGCCCATTAAATGCCATCATATCCAAGGGATCTCTCTGAACCGAGCGATCAAGAGTGCTTTGGATTCATTATTTACTTGCATACTAGTCTCTATAAAGAGAGACCTCCCCCCTCAAGAGAAGGGGACCTCGACCATGGGCAAGAGGAAGTTCAGAGTCTGCAGAAGAGGAAACTACAACCCAGCATCCTGCACCGTAGATCTGACCAACTATGGCTGCCACCATCTTAAACCTTCGTCGCCTCCAACAGTTGTCATCACTTCCAATCACCACTACCCACCATCTACCTCTTCCACCTGCAGTCACCAACCACCGTCGGCCTCTAGCTCCTACAACCACTTGCCAACACTGCCCACAAACTCTTGTCACTATTGTAGCCTTCGCCTCTGACCAACTATGTCCACCATTGCCTTTGGCCAACTCCAATAGCCGCCGCCTCTGGCCAAATCCAGTAGTCTCCCCCTTCGGCCAACTTCGGTCATCACCCTCCAGTCAACTTTGTAGCCACAACCTTCACCTAATTTCGGCCACTGTTGTATCTGTTCAACTACGACCACCTCCGCCATCGCTGATAAACTTTGATTACCATTGCCTCCAGCTAATTCCGACAGCCGCCGCCCTCTGTCCAACTCCGGCTATTACAGCCTCTGGTACCTTTGACTGTCGTCGTTTCCGACAACCATCGTCGTAGACCATCATTGCTCGTCATCGCTCCTTGCAATATAGTTCCTTGTGAAGTCACAACATGTACTGCAAAATATTAGCGTACATGGAAAAGTAACAATAAACCCCACTTACTGAGAAATGACACCTACTAAAGATGGTGACTTTCTCCACTCTTAATAACTTCCTCCATGCAACTCCCAACTCTAGTCCCTGCAGCCTATGGGTGTCATCGCAGCTCACCACTGCGACTCACGTGACCTACTACAGCCCACGGGGACCACAACTCATGTAGATCCTAACTCATGCCCCTACGACTTACAGACGTTTTTGTAGCTCACCACTACAGTTAATGTGACCAACTATAATCTACGTGGTCCACAACCCTTGTAGCTCCTGGCTGTGACTCCTATGGCCTACGAAATTTATCAAAACTCACCACTATGACTTACGTGGTTTATAACTCTCGAGTCCAACCCACACAACCTACAGACGTCATCATAACTCATCGCTACGGCCTGCATGACTAACTAAGACTTATGTAGTTCATAGCTCATGCAGCTCTTGACACCAGCCCCTGCGGCTTATGCACGCCATCATAGCTCACCACTATGGCCTACATGGTCTATAGCTCATGCAGCTCACGATTTCAACCTCCATAGTCTATGGACGTCATCATAGTTCACTACTATATCTTACAAGGCAAGCTATGACTTACGTGACCAAATATGTCCTATGTGGTACACAGCTCGTGCAACTCTCGACATAGGCCTCAACAACTTATGGACGTCATTCCAACTCTCCCCATGACCTGTGTGACCAACTACGTCATCTCCAATCACCGCTATGACATATGTAACCTACTACGATCTACGTGGTCCACACTCTTGCAACTTCCAACTACATCCCTAGTAGCCAACCAACGTTCCTAAAGCAACCATCTGCAACCCAAATGATCAACTGATACCATGACTTTAAATTATGACATATATGACAAGCTGACACCACGACCATCATCCACAACATCCATGGCATACTAATGCCTCCAAAGTAATCGACTACGATTCTTACAACCTAATATCATAGAGAGACTACATTCATTACAGTCAGACTATGACTATTATCAATAAACCACTATTGTACATAGATAATGATCATTTTTGTAACTTCATATTACTTAATTTAAACGAATAGTAGACTTGTATACTCACTATTCAAAGTGAATTATTTCAACTGGGTTAGGCCCCGTGGTATTTTCTCTTTTTTAGGGTTTTCCACATAAAATTTAAAGTGTCTTTATTTGCATACTTCTTCTTTATTATCTAAGTGTGTGTGGGAGTATCGTACAACACTAAGACGCTAATTAATCCTTCTACAACCACGAACCTTTTAACATACATTAATTTTTATATTAAAAAAATCTATATTTTGTATTTACCAAAAATACTAGCACGAATCTCAAAGAGAATGAACGACCAAGATGAATGGGACTCCTTTCAAGGTAAGCAATCAACTGACGATTTAAGTTTGATTATGAAGTTGTCTCCAAACCCATGATAAATTCACGCTCCAAAGATGGTTCCCCACTCGGTAGTGGCAAGACCAGCCGAAAGTGTTGCGTGAATAATCCCGATAGTGAGTCTCGTCGGTTACCTCACATAGGTTGCAACAATATTCCCTTAAGAGCTTGCAAGATTAGGAGATCCGACAGAGCGATTAACCAACCTGGCAGGCAATATAGGAGCTTTGTAAGACTCGAGCTTAACAAAAAATGAGCAACGACTCACTATAAAAAAATCGGTCGATCACATTCGATCAACCAACCCCGTGCCCGGATCGACTGACCACCTCACAACTGACCTCTCTGGTCGACTGTGCTAAAAGACATCGAACAAGATTGTCATATGACTGAACACCTCAACTGACCAACATATACTTCAGATGGTACAAATGCCACTCGACCAGTCACTGACCTCAAGCCAGCCGATCAACCAATTACAAACAATGTTGAAATTCAAATTGTAATTCAAATATAACATAAAATCTATACAACCAATTAGAGCCTTAATGACATTAAGAACGATTTTCATAATTGTTCCCTCATTTCTCTAATTGTATAAAACACATCTCTATAAGTATAAGGAAAAAATAAAAATAAATGAAACTTTCCATTTTCCCTATAAAGATCCCAAATTTATTCTACTCTCTCTTTCTTCTCTCCTTTACTCGGTTCTAACTCTCGGAATATGACTCACAAACCATAAACTAGGATCGAACAAATTCAAATTAGAAGAATGATCCAAAGGAATAACAATAGGAGAGCTACGAGAAGCAACAAACCCATTACCCAACGAAATATATATATATATATATATATATATATATAGGCCGGCCAGCAAAAGTAATCGAGAAGGGTTGAAGAAGTCTACCCGAAGAAGTTGGATGACGAGGAATCCAAACGGTCAACGCAGCGAACCCAAAACGCCATTTGGAAGAAGAGTCAAAGCTGCTACGGGTCCGAACTTCTCGCAACGCTCCAAATAACCCAACAACGAAAGCCTTCTTCTCTTCCTCATCATTTAAACTTTCAGAGACGCACACAGAGAGGGAATTACAGAATTAGAGAAGACAGAAGAGAGCAAGAAATGGAATTTGCGAAATTTGAGGAAATTGGATCTTCTTCTTCTTCAATGATTTGCCTTTGTAGAATATGCCATGAGGAGGAGGAAGAGGAAGCCACAAGCATGGAATCCCCATGCGCTTGCTCTGGAACTCTGAAGGTAACTAATCAAACAGTGGAAAAAAATCGTTTTTTTTTTCTTACAATTTCTTGTCTGTATCTTTGGCTGATTTGAGGCTCTGTCATACCAGTTCGCTCACAGGCGATGCATACAGAGGTGGTGCGATGAGAAAGGGAGCACAATTTGTGAAATTTGTCTTCGGGTAATTAGACTGCTCACAACTAGTAGAATCTAGAGAAAACAAGGATCTCTTTTCTTTATAACAGTATTTGATGTTTCAGTACTTAATTTTTCTGTCGCTTTTTCATTGTTCTGCTCTTGAATATGGTTTATCTGCCTCTAGTTATATATATATAGGCCAGCATCACTATAAATTATATATTAACAAATCATTATTTCAATTCTATTATGTTATTTTAGTCTTACTTCAAATAGTTACTATTTCTTGGAAGATGTACATACATACCAGGACTCAATTCTTATATATTTACATATCTAACATCTAAATTTCATTTTTTTACATATTTGTCACCTTGCTAATATATTGAAAAAGGTGTATTTCACTTTAAAAAAAAGATCAAATATAAAAATTTTGGGCGATATAAATATAAAAATTAAAAATTAGATATTTGACATTATAATTACAGATCAATAGGGCGGTGAAAATGTAAATGTCAACTCTCATACTTCAATTTTCTTTCAATCTCGAAATGCCTTTTTCCTTATTATTATTATTTTATTGTTGTCCACTTTTCAGAAATTTGAACCAGGCTATACAGTAACCGCCCCTTCGCCTTCCAAGCCACACATGATTGAAGTTGTTATAACAATAAGGTTCTCTCTCTCTGGGAAGATTTACATACAAACCACTCAATTCCCTTGTATTTACATATCTACACCCTAAACTTCAATTTTTACAACAATGCCACATTCAATATGCATGAAATGAAATGGAGGATTTGGGACATAGATGTAATAATTAAAATTTAGGTGTTAGATAAGTAAATACATTATACATATATAGTAGAGAATTATGGAAAAAAACTACAACGTAAAAGACAAACTGAACGTGTAAATTCACACAGGGGAAGCCTGGAAGCAGCAAGGCTGAACAACGAGCTCCAAAACCAAGCAACGGAGGCGGGGCCCGGGAAACACAAAACTGCCGAGGGGTCGCCGTCGTCCTACCATACCAGTTCCTGCTTCCAATCCGTAGCTTTAATGGTCAGTTTTGCAAAATATTCAATAATATCACCTCTGCTAATTATAAAATTACAGTTTGATTTTGATTTTTATTTACAGCTTACCATGTTGTTCTTCCTGAGACATATAGTTGCAGTGATACTGGCTGGCAATGATTACTATTCATTCAGATTTTTCTTTGTGAGTATTAATAATTTATATATAGATATATATTTTTAATTTGTTTTCTGAATTTTATTGATATATTTAATTCTCATAAACCATAAATATTCCTTCAGATATATCTTCTACGAGCTGTAGGAGTCTTGCTGCCGTTTTATCTGATGCTGCAGTTGATTAATATAATCATAAATGCAAAGAAGCTACAGCGGCTGCATGTAAGTTCTGTTGATTTTTCGAAAAGTTTTACATTTATGGCTACAAGAAAAGTTAAAATTATGAATTTTTTGTAAACAGGATAGGAATGGGGAGTCTGACAATGATGATATTGAGGAGCAGTAGAGTTCAATTTGAAGCTTATCGAAGCCATAAATTCATACAGGGGCATGAATTAACAAAGCTGTGCCTTTGCAATTATTATTATTATTATCATTATTTTTAATGTTTTTTGCATTGTATGGTGAAGCTTATATTTTGATTATAGTAAGCTCCCACACTTTGCTCTGAAGTAGGAGAAAATATTACATATGTTGTTCGCATGTGCTGACACCCAATCAAAAACTTGTTGATTGTCTGCACATGCGAATAAGGTTATGTAAGTAGAAATTAATTTAAAAATAATAATGAGAGCTTTTGTACATTGGTGCAATTAATGTGAAACATGTACATACATAGCACAATTCTTATATATATATATATATATATAAAACTATAATATCAAATTTGTAGTTTGATACATGAAAATACATTTCCTAAGCATTTTATAAAGATTCATATGAAATGATATGTTAATGAAAAATATTTTAAGAATTTTATGGTTATTTTTTATTGTATTAAATTTTCATTATAAACGGGAGCTGTCAATTGGTTTCAGATCAGAGATACTGTGGTTTTCATCATTATCATAAAAGAAGATTTATATAGATTCTTCCATAATTAATTGCTATTTTATTTCTTCCATAATGATGGGCAGAGGGGACAACAAAAATTCTACCACCCCCTAATATAAAGTATTTAAATGAAAAATATACGGATAATTTAAATAAATAGGACAATTTTTATGGTCTAAAAGCGATAAATTAAACTCTCCTTGGAAAGTAATATAGAATGAGCTGAATGTTGTTGACATCAAACAATCAATCAATGGCGTCTGTCTGTCTTCGAACTAAAGTTGCGTATAATCCATCTTTCAGCATAAGCTCCTTATGACTCCCCACCTGAAGAAAAGAAAAGTTCGAGGAAATTAATATGATGAATGGTAAAATAAGCAAAGAGGAGAACCTATATATTATATATAGGGGCTTATTAATGAAATCAACGCCACCCCCCTCCCCCCCCCAAAAAAAAGCATAAAAGATCTATATAGCAGGGGTTGTCGGACCCAGGGTGAGAATAAGCTGAGTTTGAGTGAGCACAATACTTGTTTGCATTCGTCTCGTTTGAATTTTTTTTGTTTGAAATAGGTTTGTGCTTGAAATAGCTCGTGATAATATGATCGTGTTCAACTCAATTCAAATTCATTTGTTCGTTTCAGGCCATGTTCAATGCAAAATTAGCTCGAATGATTTAAAAATTGATAAAATTTAACATAGGATAAAAATAAAAAAGTAATAATAATATTATTTATTTATTTCATTTGAGCCAAAACAACATGACCACAATCAAACGAAAGTTTATTCGTGTTCAACCGGTTTATAAATCAAGCTAAAAAAAATTATTCGTATTTGTTTTGTTTGTTTATCAAATAATTGGTGAAGGAAACGCCAAAGCCAAAGTCATGCTTCAACCGCTAAAAAGCTTGTTGTACTGCTTTAACCGTGTGATAACTTGAGTCTAAAAGCATGGCCTTCAATTTTCTTTATTGAGAAAACGAGTAAATTTGACAGATTATGCGGAATTATTTTGAACCGGTAGGAAATTATACTGCAAAGCTCACAGGATGGTTTCATAAAAATGTGAAAACAAGATTGCAGAATCTGCTGGCTTCAGAGAAAATTACAGTATTAGAAAGCTACCTATTTTCTCTCATTTCAGTACTGAAGTATGCTATTATAGGATGAGATTGCAGTAGTAACATGCTATAGCGTGAATGCTGCATTGTTTTTTTCTGGAAAATTTACATACATACCACCCGATTCTTATGTATTTACATATCTAACACACAACTCTTTAATTTTTACATGTATATACTGCCCTTCCTACACATGAAAAGGTGTATTTCACTTTTGAAGTAAAAAAACAATGATATTCTCGATGTGATATGAAAGATATATGTGGCATAAATCTAAAAAAAGTGAACTTTAGGTGTTTAAATATGTAAATAAATAGGAACTGAGTGGTATGTATGACCATAATTGAAAAATAATGATATTTTAAGAGATGAAATTTACCTCAACAACTCTACCACTATCCATTACTACAATAGTATCGGCAGCTTGTATAGTTGACAACCTGCAAAAAAAAACAATCAATGAGAAGAAGCGGACAAGAGGATGGCTCTTACAAACTCAAAATCTGCAGCAAGTATCACCTATGCGCGATGATAACAACAGTTCTCCTTTCTCCAGAGGCATTTCGATCCGAAAGTAGGAGCTCCTGCACGAATAAGATCAGAATATGAATACCCAATCACACTGTTTAACGAAGAAACATTGTTGGCACAAAAATACCTTCACATAATGCTCGCTTTCTGCATCAAGGGCGCTTGTGGCTTCGTCAAGGATCAAGATGGTTGGATCTCGAAGAATAGCCCTTGCGATCGCGATGCGTTGCTTCTGGCCGCCGCTAAGAAGAGCATTGTCAACGAGGGTAGAATATCCGTTTGGTAGGGACAGTATAAACTCATGCGCGAAAGCTTGTTTTGCAGCCCATTCAACTTCCTCTTGTGTGGTTTCTCTTGTGCAGCCATACCTAATGTTTGAGGTCACATCCATTCGGAAGAGAGGAGGTTCCTGATCAAATAAAGGAAGTATAATTAAAAAGAGATTGTTGTGTAAATATGATATTTTTTTTGAAGTAGTACGGCCTACCTGACTGACAAAGCCGATTCTTCCTCTCAGCCACCTGATATCTAAATCTTCAATAGGAATGCCATCAACTAATATCTGAATTTATAATAGAACTACTACTTTAATATTTACTATATATCAGCTAAACTAGAAATGTCAATTGTTTTGAACTTGTACAGGGTGCAAACTATCAAATGAACGTGAATAAGGATGCCTCTTTAAAAACGCGCATTATGTCTACTAAAGTTCTGATTTTGATTGAAATTACCAAAAGATCATTTGCACCCATCAATTATGTCTATCGTAGTGAAACAAATAAGAATAAAGATTCCGAGTAAAGGATAATTGTTTAAATTGCAGAGGAGACATTTAATATGTTATTGGAGAATTTAACAGAAAATTGACGAACTCTAAAAATAGTAGTATGATCATCTATACATCACAAAGAGAGTATGAAAACAACAAAATCAACAAGAACTAAGTGTGGAGTACAGGAGAATCTTAAGCAGTGTGAAACATGAAAGTATAAAAAGTGAAATAATTGTATTACAGAGAATGCGAGTATGGCACTTAATGAAAACAATAATGTAAAAAATATACTTAAGGAGTATGATAAGGATAATGAAGAGTAGAAGATGCACTAAAAATATGACAGCAGTAATGTTAAAGATATGGAAAGGACAATAATTGATTAGAAATGCATAGCGATATGGTGGTTCTTCAGTATCACTGATTGCAAAAAGGATGGTTGGATGGTGGGCATTGGACATGAGAGTTGTTTGTTTGGACGTAGGATGTGCGGCTGTCTATTTAAAGGATTGGTGCTTTTGGACTGATATTTTGGGGCTTAACCCTTAGTTTCCGCACAATGCATTCTTCCTATGTTGTGATTATGTGACAGGACTTACATGTGCCTATGAAATTGTGCTTCAGAAATTTCAAATTCAAATGATTTAGTTGTTTGAGTATTTTAAAAATTAATATGAAACTAAACTTAAAGCATCAAAAGTGATAGCCTTACAATAAAAAAAGATGCTAAAGAAAAATTAATTGCATCTTAATCAAAGATTTCTCCAAAAAAATGTTTTAGCGTGCCATCAAATTGATGTGATGCTAGCGAGCTTCATGAATTTAATAAAAAAAATAGTGATTTTGTAGATTCTATAATTGCTAATTCTTTAGATGACATATGTTACAACATATGTCCTCTTAAGGTTGAATCTAATTGGAAGAGAACTAGAATTTCAAATATAAGGAGAAGCATTGAATGCTTTACATCATAATTCATTAAAAATTCATATACACAATTAAGCACACAGCAAATTAGCTTGAATCATGATGTAGCTTTTGACGAGATTGAGCTGGATTCTTCATAAGCAATGCCTAATTATGCAAAAATGAATATTCATGATGGAAAAAATAGCAACACTGTCATAGTAATGCAAAAGGGCTACGAGGACCACAATGGATTAAGTACTCCATAATTATGTTTTTGTCATGGTTGATAATGTTTTAAGGTGACTCAAGAATTTCTAAATCAGCCATATGCTACAGCTTCTCAATAAAAGATAATTTGTTGCTAAACTTATGACCAATTGTTTAAAATTTCAGGCTTGATTAAATCGTTCTTGTCAAAGCGACCAGAATCAAAGCCTAAATGAATCCATATGGAGTTAAAAAAAAACGATTTTTATATTTCAATAAACATAATGAAGTGACTATTAGGAGCCTTTTCTTTTTTGTTTCAAGATTAAGTTTTAATGGTAATGTCTAAAAATTATTTGCTATTGTGCTATAGAAAAAAGAACAATTGCACTGATTTTCAATTTTTGTTTCAAAGATGTTGGTAGCCATTACCCTTGATACATATTTTGGATTTTTTATTTTTGTGATGGTGATGCGTGTGTGTGTTAATCTACGGCTCCATTCTTGTCGAATATCTAACTCGAAATTTTATATATAATCAAACAGAAAAAAAAAATTCTTTGTATTTACTTTACAAATAACCAAACAACACTGAAAAAATAAATATATTTTCTTTATACCTTATTCAAACATTCCAAAATACTTGCATTCTATGTGCTTTGAAACAAAACATCCGGTTAGTGTGAAAACATAAAACAATTTTACAGCACAATGTGATATTTTTCACGTAAGCAACACGAGATGGATCAATTTGGTGTTAATACTTTCAACCTCAAACAGATGATGTCTCATATCCACAAACAATATCAAACATCAGCTATGTGTGAGGATTATTCTATATGACAACTGATTCTCTTCAGGAAATGATCTGAGTTAACTTACCGCACCATTTGTTGGTTCATAAAGGCGAAGAAGAAGATTGGCAATTGTGCTTTTCCCACTTCCACTACGACCAACCTACACACGGCCAACAGCTCAAGAATGTTTATAAAAGAAAAAGGAAAAATAGTCGATTCATTCTAAAAGAATTGCTGATAACCATTAAAAAGAAGGAAGATTTTCACACATACCACTTTTATTCCTATGTATTTACATGTCTAACACCTAAACTTCAATTTTTACATATGCCACCTTAATATTTTAAAAAGTTAAAATAGTGGTATTTTTTACGTAATATGAAAGATTTAGGTGGTGTAAATGTAAAAAGTAGAGTTTGACTTTAGATATCTAAATACATAAGAATTGCAGTAGAACTTACAATTGCAAGAACTTTATTGGGCTGTATAGACAAGTGTATCCGTTCAACGGCTGGGAACTGTTTGACATCAATAAACACCACGCCTAAGAATAAGATGAAAAATAACACGCAACTATTAAGAAGGCGAAGAATGGAATAGCCAACATATATGTCAAAAACACAATTTTGTCCAGACTAAAAAAATTAACAAAACACAGAGTATGCACCATAAAGATTATATATTCCAACTGATAATAATAAGTCATGAAACAGAGAGCAAATCCCACATTTCAAGTTATGAAACAAAAAAAAAAATAATAATAATAATAAGAATAATAAATAAATAATAATTAAAAAAAACATTAGGTACTTCAGAAGTTTGCAAGCAACCTACTATAAACTTTTTATGCTCTCACATGGGCCCTCTACTACCTATGTTATTTTCTCTGGCCTCAACAAGGTAAAGGGAATCATCCCTAGTTTTTCCCAAGCAAACAAAAATATATTTTATTCTGTTACACAACCCCATGATCACTTTTATAATAAAACAGCAAACCAACTTCTCCAATACAGTTCACACAAACTACTAAAATAAAATAGTTAATTGATGACCTGATCTACTTGTATCAGTTCATAGTGATCCAATCCCAAACTACACAAACAGCAGAAGTGAAAAACATAGGAAATTTACATACGTAGCACACAATTCTTATGTAGCATATCTCACACCAAAACTCTCATATTTACATGCATAACTCCAGAGCCGAGGAAGTGGAAAGGGGTCATTGCTGCGCCACTTCTGCCAACAGAACCGAGGGCATGGAAAGGCAGCAACCAGGAGAGGCAACTGCTGCTGGTGTTCACATTAAAACTTGGTGTTTCAGATGGTGTTGTTGAAGAACAACCTAGACTGCGGAAATCGATTCGAGAAATCCAGTACAAAACACTTAAATAGAAACAGAAAGTAATGAAACACAGAAAAATGTAGAAAACACAGACATAACGATGGTTAACAAAATCAAAAGGAATCAGTAAAATGTGTTTTCTTGAGGTTAGACTCTTTATTCGACAAGTGCTATGTTTTCAGAAGTCCGAGACTTTTGGAAAGGAAAGAACACATAAAAACATACAATAAAAAAAACATAAATTAAATCTGGAGTTTACTTCTTTCCCAAACTGAAATGATTTTTAAAAGAGATAAAAATACCTTCCACCTTGAGGGATAATGAAATGATACATTAACAAATTCAATATGCCCAGTTAGCTCTTGCAGCTGACGTCCTGATTAATAGCAAAAAATAATTGTCAAACGTAATTTGCAATAAATGATTCTCATTTATTCAAAGCAAATAAAACATTGATCAATTACAAAAGATAAAAAAACATTTGAATGTTCTATGCAAATATTTTGAATGCATTTTGCAGTAATTGATACACCCAGAAGCTGCATGTAGCAATTTCATAATTGTGTAAATACAATCAGGGAAGCGAAAATAGATTTACAGCAAAAGTTTAGTGAAATGGACTATATCGCTAATCAAATTGTAGGCATACCAATATCAAACATCTAAAGGAATTGGTAATTAGAAGCCATTTAATTCGTACTAAGGTCTATTTTCTTCTCTCTGGGGTCTCTATTTTAAAAAAGAAACTATCAAAAGTGGAAATAGATTTTGACAAAAAAGGTTAAACTTCAAAATCACCCACAAACTATTTGAATATGTTAAACTTCAAAATCGCCCACAAACTATTTGAATATGACCAAGTTAATCCTATAGTATCGCATTTGTCAAATTTAATCCTACAACACCACAAAATTGATCCAAAAGGATTCCCCAAAGAATAAAATCAGATCACTTTTGTGTAGTCAAAAACTAAATTGAGATCAATTCCGTATCATAATGTGTACACGAGCAACTATTTTGAATTAATTTTGTATAGTCGATGTTGGAGAAATATGATACTCTGAGAATAGACTGATGAGACTATTTTGGTTCAAGCTTAAGAAAATGTTATATAAGTTTGATGCAAGATATACTTAAGGAAACCAGAAACCGGAATAGAACAGGGAGGAAAATAAAACAATAGGGTCAATAATGAAACCTGATAATAATTCTAAACAATTCAAAGTTATTTTTAAAATATATAAGAACTTGAATTATTTTAAGGATTATTTCATTTTTAATTAAATTTACTAATAGAACAATCTTTATTTTAAATTAAAAGGAGTTATCCAGACATTAATTACAATTGAATTCACATAAATTTGGTTTTATTGTAACACAACTTATATAAATAAATAAAATTCTAGATGGTAAATAAATTTTGAATGACAAATTACTCGTGGAATTTTCTCAACAATATTCTCTCCTTGCAATACTCCTTTTCCTCTAAACACGTTGCATTTGTCTCTCCACACAATAACTTCTCTCTCTTTATTAAATAGCTATCAAAACCCTATTATAATATTGTGTTACAACGTACAAAAATTATCCCCCTTTCCTTCTCTCAAACTCTTCCTCTTTATTTTGGTTAAGTCTAGGGATAAACATTAGTTGGTTAAAACCAAAAAATTGAATACGTATTTGGTTGGTTAGGTTCATTTTATCAAATGATAGTTTGATTTTTGGTTTGGGGGAAAGAGATATTTGGATTTCAGATATTGGCTCATTTGAAAAAAATGACTCTGGCAGAAAACAAAAATATGATGATTAAATAGCCAATATTATTTCCATTTTCAATTTTCCTCCTCAAAAGCCCTAAGCCTTAGACTTTCTCATGCCTTACAGAGTCATGGAAAGCAAGCAAAGAGGGAAGCACCGAAGCAAGATTCTAGATTCAAGATTCCAGGGAAGCACCAAAGAAAAATTCTAGATTCAAGATTGGATCGAAGCTACCAAGGTTCCAAGCTGTAATTTGCTTAAAACATCGGTTCTACCTATGGTTTCACAATTCATGCAGACCAAAATTAAATCAAATAAACTCAAATACAAAATAATTTGATACGTCTTGGTTTTATATGTGAATTAGCTAGTTTGGTTCTACCTATAATTTGATTTAGAATAATTAATTTAATAAATCTGTCAACCAATATAGCCAAATCAACCAAATGCTCATCACAAGTTTAAAAGGCTATTTGAACAAATGTGTAAGGAATATGGAGTAAAATAACTGCACTGATTTTGAGAATTCAGGTATTTTGTTCGAATAAACAGAGGGAAAGTATTTAAATTTGGCCAAATCACCAGACACTATATCCAATTTCGCCATTGTGCAACCCTTAGACACCGCTCAACCTCACCTCTTGCCTTCTTGTGTGATTCTGAAGACCCTTGCGATTCCACCATGCAATTTTAGCGACCCTTGCACCAGACCTGGGGCATTAGAGACCCTCATGTAAAACCTCCACCCTCACAGCTCCACCTCTACCTCCACCATCTAACAAGTCCTAAAGACCTCCGCCTCGCACAAACCTCACGACTACCATCCACCTAGAAGTGTGATATTGGCCGATTTAGATAGATTGGTTCACAAGTAGTAAACCGAGTGCAACTGAAATCCAAAATCTATAAAATTGAACCAACCAAACTTTTACTAAAATCAATCTAAACTGAACCGAAATATAATTTGATTTAATCGGTTTGATTGCACAAAATTAAAATTTAGCATTTGACAAAGTTATTAAAAATTAGAGTTTTAATTCAAACTTAGAAATTTGATATGATTTTACCATATCCTCATCATTATTTTAAAAATAGAAATTTCAAAAAAATATAAAATAAACATTTTATGTGCTCAATTTATTTTTTTTTTCAAAGGAATTTTATTCGTATTCTAATATTATTCAGTAATTTTATTTATTTGATTAAATGAAGATCAAAACCAATTTCAAGACCGAATGTTTTAAATTTTATACTAAATATTAAGTATAAATTAGTAATTTGACATGCATAAGGAAGCTAGTTTCTTAGTTTAATAGTCTAAAAGTTAAGACATTTTGTAAAATACTATAACTTTTGAGACTTTAGGCTCAAATGCCTTAAATTATTATCTTTGATTCCAAAAATATCAAACCACAACAACGACAGAATATACTGTTCAGTAAAGAAAATTGCCTTACACGTGCATAAGATTTGTATCTTTCCGAAAGTTTTGCTAAGAGAATGAAGGTATGTTCATAGTGTATGGCCAGATATACTATGGCTATATTCTTTTCAAAACCTTCTTCTGATGTAAACCTAAGTTAATCCAAGAAAATAAGTTAATTTACGAAAAAATAAAGTAGATTCACTTAAAAATTAATTTACTTGACTAGAATTCAATGTTTTAATATACAATCAACGTACTTACAAACAAAGATTTCTCTAAACTAACGTATGTATTATAAGTTTTATTTCACAATTCATTCAACTTCTTAATTGAATAAATCATGTATTTCTAAATAGTTGGCAAGGTATAATTGCTGAATCAACAAAGCATGAGAGAATATTAGTGAGATGATTATGAGTAATCTAGAAAAGCTATCATGGATAAACAAATAATAATGAGCACATGCCTCCTGATATGAGCTTCTTTCTAGGCAAAAGATCCATCAGCTGAAACACCTTCTCACTTGCTCCAATTGATTGCATCAATGAAGACCAATTGTCCCCAATCGACCAAGCAGAAAAAATTAGCCATTCGGCATACGCTAAGAACTTTGTAAGCAGTTCGGCTGTTAAATCGCCACGTAAAATTGAAACCCCACCGATCAAGACAGCAACTATCTACGAATTTTGGACCAAAGAATTGATAATTAATTAAGGTCATAGATAACAAAAAAAACATGATATTCTAAGCAAAGCATGTAAAATTTTACAAGAAAATCAGTTATCTAAATGAAAATAATTCTTAAATAATCTCATCCTAAAAATATTAGCATAATCTGCATTGCTCGAGATAAAACTAGCTATTTCACTTCATTTATGGGCTTGCACAGATGACATTTACTACTAAAATTATCATAAAACGAGATTAATAGTCAAAGATAATGTTGACCTCATTTTGAGGTCATTACTCTTTTCCTTAGGATCCTAGGATCTAGCTCTAGGGGTTCCTATTGACTATCTTAGAAAACTAGTATTGAAATACATCCCCTTAAAAATTCCAGCCACCTCATATTTCTCTTATAATGTCCCACATTGATGATCTCAAAACCATCGTCGTATGGTCAAAAGTGGTTAAGGACTATCATGGACTATCATGTGGAGACTCAGGGAGAAGTTCCCAATAGGTCTCAAGCCCTAGGACAACCTCTTTGGGATTTTATCATCACACACACACACACAAAAAATACACAAAATTCACTAAGTTGCACAAGATCGGACTAGAATTGAGCTTAAAGGATGGGTGAAAATGCAAACTTCTCCGGACGACCCCCGACGACAAAATGGACTGCGCCAACACGCCCAAAACACCAATTTTAACAAGAAAAGACACTCATATCGCCATAATTTCGTGCACGAGAAAATTGCATGCAAATCAATGAAGTCGTCAAAATGACCTCCAACGACGAAACGGACCGGGCCAATGCGTCCGGAACGTCAGAATTACCTAAAAATAACATTCATTTTGCCATGATTTAACGCACAAATAAAAAAATTATGAATCAATTTTTTTTTGGAAATGTAAAATGTTTTTATATTTATATTACTGATTATAATATTTATTTTAATCCTAAACCCTATTTCACCGCACACGCACCCCTCCCTTCTTCCCAGTCGCAGCTCAATCAAAGCCTTGGTTCGCCCTCTTCTCTTCAATTCGCGAGCCCTAGCAAACCACTGAGTCCGTCTTCCTCTCCCGCATCCCCTCGATCACACGCGACATTACTCTTCCCCCCACACGCGTCATTCCTCTTCCCCCACACACGACATTCCTCTGTCATTCGCGCACGCGGCTCACCTCTTCAAGCTCCGCTCGACCGAGCGGATTTCCAACGGTGAAACTCCACCTGGCTGACTCTTCCTTTGCCCTAGGCTGCATTTCTTCCACCTTAAATGCATTTTCTCTTCTCCCTTTACCTGATTCGGCCACCACTAGGGCTAGTAGGTGGCTGCTCGTCTTCCATTTGCCTATAAAATCCTACCTGAAGGAAGATTTTTTGTGGTTGAAAGTTTTTTTTGTTGCTTGGGGAAGTGCTGCCGGATTTTGGGTTTACTGGTGCTACTTGTTTGCTCGGTATTCCTTCTGGGTTGCTCGGTATTCTTGATTGTTGGCTCGATATTTTTGCTTGGTTGTGTGTTTGACTATCGAGGTGAGCTGAAATTTTGAGAAGAGAAGGGGTTGCCAAAATCTTTCTTCTTGGATTGGTTCTTCCCTAAATTGCTTGGTGGTTGGTTTTTCTCTGTTTCTTTTGGAAAAAAAAAAAGCGAGGTGCATTCTTCTTCCTTTTCTCCTTACTCTTGTTCTTCCTTATTTGCACCATTCCATTGGCCATCCTAAGAAAATAATAATAAGAGTAGGAAGGAATGTTTGTAATGTTTCACTAGCTCTGTTTGTGATGTTCAATTACATACTTCTTGATCCATGAAAAATCTGAAAAAAAAACATATGAAGGGCTTGGTTTCTGTTGTGAAAATCTGTGCATCATATGATCACTATATAAAATGTTGGGATATATATTTTTTTATTTTATCCTTGCACTTATACCATCAATTGGATGATGAAATAATCATACACTTGCTATGTTTATACATCTGCCACCTTACTTTGAGCTTGGCGTTGCTCATGTACATCATACTGGCTTGAGATGGACAAAAAGCTGAGAGAATTTTATTTGTTATTTGCAAAGGATGGAAGGTTTTAGTGCTTTGCTCATAAAACCTGAAAGCGTCATTACCTTATTTGCAAAGGTTGGAAGTCTTGATGCTTATGTCTTGCAAAATCTGAAATGTTAGGTGGCCTATTTGCAAAATCCGAAACTTTGGGTGGCTAATTTGCAAAATCCGAAATTTTGGGTGGCTAATTTGTGAAAATCTGAAATTATTGGGTGGCCTATTTGTCAAAATCTGAAAACTTTAGTGTTTTATTTTTGCAAAAATCTGAAATGTTTTATGTGCAAGTGGCAAAGATTGGAAAGTTTTGGATGACCTATTTGTAAAAAAAATCCGAGGCATTGGGTATGAGGAAAATTATTTATGCAGCTTGTCAAACAACTATATGCATCTGTAACATTCCTTTTTAGTATTTGGGCGGAATTAGTATAAAAAGTGAAACTTAGGTGCTAGATATGTAAAAACATGGATTGGATGACATGTAAATGTACATGGGCAGTGAGCTATATCTAATTTGGAGGTAACTATTTCATTTGATTCACCTTATGCTTGTTGCGTTGATCTCTTCTGTTCCAAGCAACATGTAATTTGGAAAGTTTACAAACATGCCCCTTTATTCTTCTGCATTACATATCTAACACCTAAACTTTCATTTGCTCATGCATGCTAGCCCTTATATGATAAAGTTGGTGTTAAACCTATAAATGCATAAGAACTTATGTCGAGCATGTAACTTTACACTTGAGAATGAGGAATCATAAAGGCATAAGATTGCCATGTTTAAATGTATTTAATTTCCTTTCATATAATGATGAAATGGTGTATGTGTTGTATACTTGAATACAGGAAATACTTCTACCTATGCAATACTTGAGCCAAATGTGCACACATTTGGGATTCTTGAAAAGCAGGTTTGGGTCATGGTTTTTGGTGATTTATGGGTTGTGTTTTTTGGCTTGTTTTGATGAATTCTTTGTTGGTTAATTGGATGGATTTTGTGGCTTTTTTTTTTTTGGCTGCGGTTTTATCCTAGTTTTGAAAGGTTTAGCTGTAGGTTTTTGGTTTGTTTTATGGGCTGAAATGACTGTAATTTTGAGGGGCTTTTAAATGCAGCTTTTGATGATGTTTTGGCAAGCTTTCGGTCTGTAGTTTAGCCCTGTTTTGGCACTAATCCGGGCTGATGTTTTGCCCTCTCTTTAGTGATGTTTGGGCCACATTTTGAAGCTTTATTCATTAAAGTTTAAGTTGCATTTTAAGGCTTTTATACACCAATTTAGGTACATTAAGTGCTGATTTTTGGAAGCTTTCACATACCTTTGGAGGACGATTTCATCATTGTTTTAAATTGACTGCGATTTTGGGACATTTTGTTGGTTCCTTTTGCTGCAGTTTTGGGCTGTTTTATGGCATATATAGCTGCAATTTTTGGGCCTTTTGTGGCGTATTTTGGCTGCAATTTTGACTTTAATTAATGGTTGTTTTGGAGGCCTTTTCGGCTACACCTGCAGGCTGCAGTTTTGACCTTATTTGATAGCTATTTTAGATGCCTTTTGGACTACAGTATTTGGTTTTAATTGGTAGTTGCTTGGCCAGCATTTTGAGGCTTTAATTGTGATGCAAGGGCGCAGTTTTGGGTCTACTTGCTAACTGTCTTCGTGCATTTCTATTGACTTTATTTGCCGATGTTTGGGCTGCGGTTTCGGTTTTACTAAATGGCTATTTTGAATGCCTTTTGGGTTGCACCTATGGGCTGCGGTTTCAACTTTATTTGATGGTTGTTTTAGCGACTTTGGGCTGCATTGTAGAGACTTTAAGTGTGGCTTTCTTTAGCTGCTTTCTATGGCTGTTTTGGTAGCTTTGGGGCTGCAGTTTTCTGAGACTCTTGTAATGTTATTTGGAGACATATAAGAGCTGATTTTCTTATATACATGCTTGCTGCATTGGACTGAGTTTAAGTGTTGTTTGAGGTCTTCCTAAATGTCGTTTGGAAGTTTTAAATGTGCTATTTGGGAGGGGCTTTGGAGCTATTCTTCGGGCTTTTCATGCCATTCAAGCGTTGGTTTCCTAGATATGTCTGGGAATGATTACATGTTGTTTTAGGCTAATTGAGTTATCATGTGAAGGGGATTTAGGCACTTCTTCGGGAGGTTGATTTGATCACTATTTTGGAAGAATTTAAATGTTTTTTAGGTTGACCCACTCGCTATTTCGCCTCTTCGCTTCCGTGATTTTGGAGATGGGTCAGCCTTTTCTTTTCCTATTGATTTGTTCTGCTTTCTTTACTCTTAGTTAATGATTTCGTTTCTGGTATTTATGTTTCAACATAAGTGCACATATATAACTTCTGCTATATATGAATCATCAAACAAGACTATAAGTTGAACGGTTTTGGAGTTTAAGAGAGATGATGACAAAGACATCCGCTAATAAAGTAAAATAATATTGCATCCTACAATATCGGGACCTGACCCAGGGACCTAGTGAGAATGTAAGATGACAATATTACTCGCCGACACTAAACTAGTGAACACCCTTGCTTTCTTAGACTGTCAGTGATTCTAACCCGACAGTGTGATTGACTTGTGGACGGTTCAAAACATACAAGGATATAACAAAAAAATACATTTCTTATGAAACTAATACTTTTGACCATTAAATGAAATTCAACTTTTAAATGCATGACAAACCGTAAACTTTGAATGATACAATTTAAATATCCACTTGTCATTTACCTGTACTGGGTTAAGAATTGTTCTCCTAAGATTGTCTTGTTGAAAATTTCTAGTTGAATGTCAGACTTTATACACGTGAATGGCCGATGGTTGCCTACAAAGTTCTTCGGAAATGATAAATTTGAGCCTACCTCGAACCTGGATTCTTATAGTTCACTTCGGTCTTTCATAGGTCACTTGTTCTTTTACTTGTCACTTGTTCCTTTACTTATCACTTGACTCTTACACACATACATCCATGTTTGTCATGCTAACTAAATTTTATGTGATACTTGTTTACTTTTACATGCGACATTAACCCCTTTTGAATGAGCAGCAGACCCGCCAGGTACACAAGTTTATTTTATACTTATTATATTTTATCATCTTTACCGTATATTTTACTAATTTTCTTTATTGCACATTTTGTTGTTTTTCTTTACTATACCTTTTTATTGTTTTTCTTTAATGCACATTTTACTATTTTTTTACTACTCTTTATACTACTTTTATTTAGTGCACTTTCACTGTCCTTCCGTTCCTACATTTACTTACAGAACCTGCAGAGCCTTTACTAAATTTTACAGCCTGTACTGCATATTTTACTACTTTTCTTTACTACTCATTTTGTTGTTTTTCTTTAATATTACTGCACATCTTACTGCTTTTCTTTACTGTTCTTCACACTACTTTTCTTTACTGCACTTTCACTGTCCTTCCATTCCTATATTTACAGAACCTGCAGAGCCACTAGGGTAGAGAACAGTAGGACCTATGTTAGGAGGTATACTGTGACAGGCCACTGACCCAACAATTGCATGTACACTTAAACCTTATACCCTTAACTGCTACGACATGGAGTACGGAGCAAGCCTTCATGGGCAACACGACAAAATAGCAGCAGATGGAGGATGACGATCTACATTAGCAAAACAAATCTACATCAGCTAAAGATTGCATTTGTTTAAATAACACAAGTCATAGGACTTTGAGGTGGTCTGTCTAATGCAACATAAATCATCACCTTATCTTTTAGGTTTTTGCACATTGTGCAATATAAGCTCTACCTCGTATTAGGATTCCGAGGTCATAGTTTGATACGACGTAAATCCTCTTATCTTCCAAGCTATTTGCATAATTGGATATTATGCAGATATAAGCTCTAAATAATAAAATTGACAGAATGAAACATTAAATAACATCTTCTTAAAATTAAAGTCAAACAATATGATAGTTTGGGAAGTCACCAATGCTCACCTCAGGATCGGTGATATCTCCTACTTTTCTTTCCTTTGATTCTAAAAATAATATTCTCACTTGACTTTTCTATGTCCAAACTTAAAAACCCTAAAACTTTGAATTCATGAAGACAGATACCTTTTATCATCATCAAGAGTTCTTTCAAATGACTTCAGTCATTTGAGAGATAATTAACTATAGGGGTTGTCCTCTCTAGGGAGCTTTAAGAACCCAAGAAATATAAACTCTATCTAATCTTTATATTAGATGGGGAAACCTGTCAGTCAAAATAAA
This sequence comes from Phalaenopsis equestris, assembly GCF_001263595.1. Classification (NCBI taxonomy): domain Eukaryota; kingdom Viridiplantae; phylum Streptophyta; class Magnoliopsida; order Asparagales; family Orchidaceae; genus Phalaenopsis; species Phalaenopsis equestris. The sequence goes on from NW_018164877.1 coordinate 58,904, forward strand.
AAGTACGCATACCAAATGGATGTCATAAAATTCTACAGTTTATTTGATCGAGTCTTACTACCAAGTAATGTGTATATCTCCAGATAAATACATTGATTGTGGTATTGTGCTCGTTTACTTAAACTAATAAATGAATGATATTCATCCAGCCTCATTTTTTTAAATTAAAATATTATTTTTAAAAATAATATATATATATATATATATACACACAATAAATTAAATCAAAACCACATTTTATATTTTTTAAAGAGAATTTTAACGACCGACACAGATCAAACTAAGAGGCTAAGAAAAATGAAGTTCAGGTAATGAAGGGTCAGGTTTAGGTCAACCTAAAGAAAATTAAAGATTTAATCCTTAGTTAATTTTTCTTATTTGAAATTCATATTAAAAATTTTATTTTTATTTTTACTGAGTTGTCATGCCCAAATTACTTAATCATGTTCATTTTAAATTGGGTTAATCCATCACAACTTAGCTATTTTTCATATTGAGTCGAATTGAGTTCGAGTTCAATCTGAGATTTTTGGGTTGATAATACTCAAGTTGAGTCACTACGATCGAACTCAAACACGACCCACAAACCAAAATTTGGAAAACCTAATCAAAACAAATAAAATAATATTTTTTGCAATCATTTTTTATAATTCAATATTACATACAATCACCAAAGAAACAATATAAACCAACCTAGAACAATATTTTAGACCGGTGCCTAGAGCACCGTCTACCAAATAATTTAAATATGTCTCGTGGAAGACAAACGGTAATTTAATTATTAGTTAGTTACAATTACAAGGTTATTGTCTTGAACCTTAGAGTTAGGCTTTGGGAGAGATCGACTACCTCTCGAATTGTAAGTGTTGGGCCTTTATGTATTTGGGATTGTATCGTTTTGAATTGGTACGAGCGAAATATAAACTATTATTTCTTCCCTAATTCCTATGGAAACTTATCTCATTCCTATCACATTGGTTTTAGAACAACATCCTGAGAGTAATGGCGATATAGTCGCGATTCTTGCAAGTTGGGAGCCAACAACAAGATCGCAGCGTACATGATTCTGCCTTCGTGACTAAATATCGTGACATAGTTGCAATTCGAGCTAGCTGGGAAGCCAACGACGGGATCACGACAGACAACGACGGGATCACGACAGACATGGTTTCGCCTTTGTCATCAAAATTGATGATACAATCGCGATTCAAGCTAGATGGGATGACGACAGACATGGTTTCACCAATGATGAGATCGCGGCATATAAGTTTCAACCTTCATGACCAAACCTCACGATATAGTCACCATTCAAACTAGTTGGGAAGCCAGCGGCGGGATCACGAGATATTGGAATTCCACCTTTGTGATAAAAAACCGTCATGGGAGTAATAGTGGCCAAGAAAGTAGATATCTTGGATGACAAATTAGACGGAGAGGTGATTCACATCAGATCTGAAATGGAATAGCATTTCTGAGCAATGAAATCATTGGAAAAGCATAGGTTCTCGACCATGTGGGGGGCAGTTCATGGCCTTAGTACAAAACTCCCGTCGGCCACTGTGGGAATGAGCGACGACGTCTACAGTGGACACAGGCAACAACAATCAGAAGAATTCACATGGAATCCAAGCAGGGTCGCTACCTTAGGAGGATCTGGAGCCACAGGATCAAGCGAAAGAATTTGAAGCGAACTCAAGTGACAGCACTAGAAAGAAATTGTTTGGCATTCGGATGGTTGGAAAAAACAAAAGCAAGAGGCATCAAGTGAAGGGGTCGACAATGAATTAAAGTAACAACATTTGGAGGGAATTGTGCGACATTTGGAGGATTGGAATGAGCGACAGCAGGCAAAATGCGAATTGGGGCTAAAGAAGATTGATTCGAATGATTTTAACCTGGACAAAGAATCATTGTGGGTAGGACCCTAGCATAGGGTTGCATACAACCGCGCCAGTCTCTTTGTTGTGGTAGTCTTCTGGGGGAAAGTGATTTAGGAGCCTATAGAGGCGGGCGAGCTGATTTTGGAATGAGTCGGACTTATGGAAAAACAAGAACCAACCTCGGCTTCACAACTAGAATAAGCTTCGATTGAGAAAATTAGAGAGGAAACTCCCCCATATGGAAGTTGAAGATGTCGAGCTTTGAAGAAGGTGATGCCTATGATAGGAAACTCCGCAGAAAGTAGGGCAAAGCAAATTATCTTGCTTCAATAATCCCATTAACTCAACACGAATACATAAACTAAAATTCGAAAGGTACGCGATCTCTCCCAAATCCTATAATTTTTGGTAGAAAATCTCTTCCAAATCTAAGACTCAAGACACAATCAAATGTACAGCGCTAAGCATAAACATATTGGCCTTATACTAAATAATAATAAATGACGAATGACTAAATTTCCATAGGCTAATAAAAACTAAATGGCCCTTGGGCGCCATCATAACATTACTCACCTCCAAAAAGACACATTGTTCTCAAGGTGAAAAAAACTAATGTTAAATCAGGTTGTATGACTCCCACGTGATGTCATCATCTGGCAATCTTTTCCATTTAATAAAAAATTTATAGTGACCCTCATCATCTAGAAATGTCATGACGCGGGGACTGGCTTGGTTGAACCGGCCCAACCAATTCAATGGGGGCTATCTTAATGGACGGGAACTGCCACCCGTTCTCCCACTCCTATTATATCTAGTATCATATATATATATATATAATATATATATATATATAGGGTTCAGTTTTGTTTTCTGACAGATTTCTGCCTTCAGACGTTTTCACCTTATTAGGGTTGTATCTGAAGACAGGTGATGCTACAGATGTATATTGCTTCGAGGTGGTGACGATGTCTGCCTACCCCCACATTTAATCCCTTCCCCTAGTCATTATTTTCATCTTTGCAGCCACCTCCCCATTTCTGCGACTGCCGGCCCCACCTCCACCTTCAGCTACCGTTACACCCTACTCGCACCCCATCCTGTTGACGTCGGACCTCCCTTATACCCCCTGTAGTCGCCTTCAGCCCCCTCCTGCAACTCAAACTGCTGCCACCAACCCTCCATCACCAAGCCCTGCTACCATCCCACTTTCCTAAACCTCGACTTGTCGGCAACCCCTTCCTCTTCACCACAACCTGCTATCACAACCCTTCCATCCACCTTATCTCTTGGCGCAAACCCCAGACCACCTCTTAGGAGCTTGTTTGTGCTTGTATTCTTTAGTTCCTACTTTTAAGAACCACGTGTTTCTTTTCAAAGTTTTAGCAATAATATTTGTGTTTTGTTGTTATTCGGGTTAACTCCGGTATCATATCATTTTGTGCACATCTTCAGTCGCATTCAAATCTAATGACACCCTAACTTCAAGTCAAACCTGGAGGATATCGCCGCACAAACAATGCATCAAGTAGTTTATAAATCCCCAAAATCTCTATCAACTCCATATCATGTCTCTTCCATGATATGTAACTTGATTAAGAATCTCAGTCTTGCATCCTGAATCGTCCTCATCATAGTTTTCAACGTCACCAATGTCTTGCACAAATTTGGCTCATCATGAAAAACCATCATCTTATCTCCTTCCTGAATACAATACAATGTCCAAATCAATCCTTTATAAAACCCCCCTCTTCTCCTCCTATCTTGTTCCCGTCATTACTTCTAAATTATCTTCCACCGGAAAGGCTACTGCAACAAAATGCACTGGCACAATTTGATGTAGAATCGTAGGCCAAAGTTCTTCAAAGAGAAGTTCTCTAGCCTTGAATTGCACGACATTCTGAACTGTTTGTTGTCGCTCATCACAAACATCACGACGTTGTGCAATTCTCTCCAGAGGTTGCTCGAATTTGTTCCCGATTCAATCGTTCGATACCACAACTCCTGATCTGCCTAAGGCAGCGACACTGCCCGAATGGCTTGCAAATCCTTCTAGTTGTTGCTACTCGCGTCCGTTCCCAACAACATCACTCGATCTCGTGGTAGGTGGAAGTGATTTTATGTGAAACTTCATAAGCTTAATCAATTCTTCCTGTGTTGCGAATCTCCTCTCGAATCAAATTTCAATGGAGAAAAACCTTTCCTCTATCCCATATTTAATTTGGCTCACCCTTCGTCCAATGTCCAATTTCTTCTCTAAGTAATTCATTTTCTTGCCAATATTTTCTGAACATATTTTGATCAAGAAATGTATGCCACGATCTAGTTGGCTTCCCAAATAGCTCAAATCACGATTGTTTCATGAGGCCAAGAAGGCAACATTGCAGGGCCTCGATCTCATCTTCCCACAGCCCGAACGAAGCCAAATTGTACCGCAATATTTTTCTAATTGAGCACAGTGATCCCATTGTTGGCTTCCTGGATAGTTCCAAATCGTGTGATTCGGCATATGGCACGCCCCAGCTCGGCAGAATCACCACTGTTTCACACGATCGATGGTCACAACAAGAAATTACCGTGACTATATCATGATCGGCTTCCCAAGTCCGCCTCAATCTCATCATCCCAGCAAGCTATTATCGCGACTATATTTGGAGTTTTGGGTCTTTGTACGTCGCTATCCCCACATGGCCTTCCCAGCGAGCTTGAATAATATGTTGCAATCTCTTTTTCGGTCTCCCAAATTCCCACGATCGTGGTTGTATTGCGAGGGTAGGTTACGAATGAAGGAAGTTGTGATCTCGTTGTTAATCTCCCAGAAATCGGATAGTCTTATACAAAACACTACAACTCGACACAAATACAAAAAAAAAGATAAGCACCTACGATTCGAAATGTAGGAGATATCTCCCATATCTTATAATTCGAGAGGTCCCAAACCCTAATCCTAACTCATGACTAGGGCTGTCAATTTGGCTCGTTGTTCGTGAACAGCTCGTGTTCGGCTCGTTCGTTAAGCCTAACGAGCCGAACATGAACAAATTTTTAAGCTTGAAATGCAAACGAGCCGAACACGAACAACAATTTATTCGCTCATGTTCAGCTCGAAATGGCTCGAAAAAAAAATTATATAACTTTTTATATAACAATATATTACATATATTATTTATATAATAATAT
>NW_018164877.1:64039-84388 GCF_001263595.1 Phalaenopsis equestris
ATCCCACACTTTACATATATTTTTCTCAATTTTAGTTTAACGAGCCAATTTCGAGCCGAACACGAACACGAACACACTGTTCACGAGCCGATTTCGAACACGAGCTATTTCCTGTGAGCCGAACACGAGCCAAGCCTGAGCTCGCTCAAGCTCGGCTCGTTTACAGCCCTACTCATGACACGATGTCATGCATAACTCAAACCCTAAATATATTTTACCTATTTGTGCTAAATAATAATAAATGATAAATGACTAAATTGCCCTTAGGCACCGTCATAACAGCCTATGATTAAGTTCATCGTGTGAAAAGATACATTTTGTTAATGGGTTGACGAAATGAGAAAAATTGATGGTAGAAGCCCTGTGATTTAAAGGAAATGCTCTAGCATGGCATCAATTGAGATAACAACATTAACCAATCAAAACATGAGAAGAATTTAAAGACTGATTGTTAAAACATTTCAGGCTGATTAAATGGAAATGATTATCACATTATAATGTCACGTGAGAGCCATGTAACTTGATTCAAAAACAGTTTTCTCTCTTCCAACTTGAGAACAAGGTGCTTTTTTCTTTTGGAGGGGGGGGGAGTGGAGTAATGTTAAGCCAATGCATATGGTGCCATCCGCCAAATAATTCAAAAACTAATATTAGGCACATGACAAAAGACAATTAAGTCATTTGTTAGTTATTATTATGGAATATAAAATAAACCTAATATGTTTAGTGTTAGGTCATGTGTAATTGTTGTCTTGAATCTTTCAGAGAAATCGTCTACCCCTCGAATTGTAGGTATATATATTATATATTTTGAAGATTGTATTGTTTTGATTTAGTAACGGCGGAATAGAATCTACTATTTCTACCCTAATTCCTGCGGAAACTTGTCTCATTACTATCACAACAGTAAAAGTGTTACAGACCATACTACAGTGGTAACGCTGAAGTGACTATCAAATCAATTATAGTAACTATAGCAATACAAATAGAACAAAATAAGTTATTAACCTAGGGTGAACGAATATAGACATGGGGATATCAAAAACAACATCCATTTTCAAAAAAATAAAAATAAAAAAATTGAAGATGAAAAGTAACAAAAAGTAAAATATTCTCCTAATGTTAATACAAATACTGAATATCATTAAATCCTCCCTATAAAAATATTAAAAATGATTTTAGCATTAAAGTCTTATATACCCGAAAGAAGAAAAAAATGTATGAGTACAAGGATGGACATCAGAGTCCTTTGTCATCTGGAGAGATAGCTTAGAAGTAAAATGAGTATTATATAAAATATTTGCTGCTGGTTAATCTCCAGAAAAAAATTGTTAGTTCAAGAACATCACCAAAGGAATGGAAGATTCAGAAAAACATGTGTTTGAGGGATGAGATGAACTTCATAAAAGCTAGTTAGAATGCAGCTACATGCACACCACTACTTGTGTATAATTAGGGAAATAAATTCAAATTTTTAAAATAATCGAATAAACAAAAACCTTAGTAGAATGGTAGAAGCAATTGTAGGTTAAACTCCAAAATCCATATCCCACACTTTGTCGCAAGCTAATATCCCACAATCTCTCAAGCCATGTCCTGTATCTGTTGGTAGCATATGCAATAAATATCATTAACCAAATAAAGGTTCTACTACAGAAAAGAAAAGGGCTGTGTGCATATTTAGAGACTTAAGTGAGGATTGTACAAATTGCCTTTCAATTTCTTGTTTTTCAGTCCCATAAATTCTGACTGTCCTGATAAGAGAGAATGTTTCTTGGGAAACCTGGTAGAAATAAGCAAATAATCGAAGATCTTAGCCATTGTAGTCACATATATTACTAATATAACTCTCTGAAGAAAACTTACTTCATTTGCACGAGCACCAAAGTCTTGAATTAATTTTGCTACCCATTTCTGGAACCTGTTTTTACAAGAAAAGAAATGCAGATGAGCAAGTCTACGCCCACCAAAATAAATATTAGTCTTGACTACAATGGAGCTTCTTAGTATACATGAGGCCTGTCAACTCCTTTTATTTCTGAAAAATGATACTCTCACAAGTAAATCGATGCAATTAAATTTAAAAGATTATAGAGATCGTAGACATGTAAACAATCCTAAATTGGAAGATAAAGGAAAAAAATATCAGTTTGTTTATTAGTACAGGCTTTATTCGTTTTTCCAGTGCAAATTCGAAATTTTAATGCGGCTAGAAAATCTCAGGTATGCTAAAGAGAAGAAGAAACCAACTCAAAAGGCACCCAAAGCTATCCAAACAAGAAACGCTCCTTAGACCAACATTTCTACAAAACAAACATCTTTGGGTCTTTAAGTAGAAAGAAATAAATATTTTGTATTTTCCTATTCCAATTAGCGCCAAAACATAAGGCTTTGTGATTAGTTCTCTGGTATCTAAAAGCGGTTTACAAAATATGAAGAATCGCTAATTAAGGGTCAGTTTGCAGTTTGGAATGATTGCAATTGTTTATAAAATTTGTTGTGAAACTGTTATGGGAAAAGTAAAATTTTTACAAGTTTTGATTGGTGCTATAAAGTTTTCCCTACGGGAAAAAAAAAAGTTTAACAAGGGCCTTCTAACAAATGTCGCACGCATGCAGATCTAGCTCTAAAAAACTCATTATCAACAGAGCAATTTCAAAATCAAAAGAAAACATTTTAGCTATGTAAAAATGTGACAAAGAATTGTAAAATAGAGTTATTAAAAATCTGTGCCATGCTCCCTATGTCGACTCCATGTTACAAGCCTGCACAAATGAATGAGATATTCCTAAAAGTTGTTAATCCTACATTTAAAGAATAATCCATAATAATTTAAAAGGCTCTCAAAAATCTTTCCGAAAGTAATCTTAGAAGGATGAAATTGCATATATGAATTAAGGGACTAAATTTGCAAGTGAAAATCAAATAAGAGGATGGGACAGCGACGAAAAAAGAAAAGAGAAAATTAGGTGTAGAAAGCAAAAAAAAAAAATCAAAATTCACTCCATAATTTTTTTCTTTTCATACATTGGCCGACAACCATTTAAAAAAAAATTGAAGTCTTTTCCATTTTTAAGGGATGGGTAACCATAAGTTTAATAGATGTACAAAATTTAATATAAAATTTCCTAAATTGAAGCATTTAGTTGAATTGTAGTTAAACATGAGTTTAATCCTGTTATTATTCTATTTTGAAAAAAAAAATGGTGCTTCCTTCTCAGTCTCTCTCTATCTCTCTCTCACTTCCTTGATACCTATTGACCCCCTCCCCCTATTTCTCAATCCACGGTCAGCAAGCCACCAATCCCCCCATCATGCTCCCTCCCTCCCTCCCACCCTCTCTCTAATTTTTTAATACAAAACTGGCTTAGAGTAAAAAAATAAATACAGCAACACTCCTGCTTATTGCAGTCTCCAACTCTAACATTTACGAAAGATATTTAAACCCATGATTGTTTTCCTCCAAACCCGCACTGATTTGGTCCGGACAGAATTTATTCATCATTTAGGACAAAGACAAAAGCCATTATCCTTGAAATTATTCCATAGAAAACCTAGTATCTGAAACCTAAATTTTTTCCTGCATGTTCCATAAGCCTTTCTCACTTGATCTTGAATCATACATTTTGGCATTAGAGCATTAGTTCCGACCTATAAAAAATTTTGTCATGGTAAAATTAATGACTTGAATGAATACTCTTGGTGAATTTATGGAGTCCAAAAACTATAATAATGTGATGTTAATGACATCTGAAGGTCTCTTCATCCAGAAAGACCAGATGACCAAGCAAAAGGTGGTTCATATGGCTACAATGGCTGTCCTTAAAGCTAATAACTTGCAGAAGAGAAACCATAAACAAAAAATGAAGCTAAAAGACGTACAATAAGAAGAGAAGAAGAAGCTCTTACCATCGAAGTAGAAAGAAAGATGGAGTTGTCTTGCTTTGATGGAATGATCAAAGATAAGGGTAATGGACATGTAGTTCAAACTTTTGCCTTGATAAGAAAAAAATATGCATTTGCTCGTTTGAAGACGTCCGCACAAATTTCAATGTGCTAGAGTTCACAATCTAAAAACTATGATCAATAAAGCTTAACATGATTATAATTTAAAAGATAGTTAAAAACTCAATTTTACTCCATCAAACACAGAGGAAAACTAGATCCAATGGTAATAGTTGAAGCAAGATAATTAGAAAAATGTGCAAAAATTTATGTCCAAAAAAAAAAGAAGGGAAAAGAAAAAGTAAAACCTCACTACTACTTCAAAAAGGGTAATTTAACTAGAACTGTGCGTTGTCCTTAATGTTGCATGCATATGCTACTAAAAAGATAAATCTTTTCCACCATCATCAATGTTAATTTGGTTTCAAGGTGTGAAAATAATCTTCTAGCTGGAGCTTTCATGAAGAAACTTGGGCTATTCACTACCAAGCATCCAAAACATTGTTCACGGAGTTGATATCAAAAGAGAAATATCTATCAAGCACCAAGCAATGGACTCTTAGGTTTGCTTTCTTTAGAGATTTCATTGATGAAGTAATCTACGAAGTTGTACCAGTGGATGTATACAAAGTATATTGTATAATCTATCTAAATGGAATAAGGACAATATCTTCACTAGGAAATAGAAAAATTGTGTACTTGTAGAAAAAAATAAAAAGCATAGGGTCGATCTGTCTATCATTCTAGCTTTATAAATTGAAGACCGCCAAACTAGAGGAAACCATGAAGGAGTGAAGAGCTCTTCACTTAATAAAAAGCAAAAAAGGCACAATTCCGTTTTCATCTCTACTCCAAATGAAGAATCAAAGGCTAATATTGGCATCAAATGAGACTCTAGCCGACATATTACTCGAGACTCAATGGAACCCAAAAATAGAATATGCATATCGTTGTTGCTCGGGCGAGGCTCAAAAAATTGAGAATTGTGTAGCAAAACTAGATTTTCCTACCAAATGAGTGACATCAAGCAAAGTTTACTTTGAGTATGGAAGCAATGCCCAAGATATACTCGATTAGAAATGATTTTTCACATCCTATATGATTCATTGTGTAGGGAGCATTGTACATGTTTAAATGAGAGTATAAAAGCATATGTAATAAAACTAATGCAAAAGAAAAAATAAACAACACATAATCGAAGTGATTATTTTTATTCCCACATAAAAAATATGTGATTTGACAATCAATAAAAACAATTTAGTTACAAAATAAATTTTGAAGATGAGATCTACAGGGAGGAAATGAATGAAGCTGACAGATAGTACACCTAATCAATGGCCTAGACCAAGGGTTTCGTTGGCGGGGAATCAATGGGTTTTATCCTATGATAAAAAATCAGCCCGGTGATTATAGGCTACGGGTTTAAAGGTTCTTTGGTGGTGACAAAGTTGTCAGCTTATAACCAACAGGAGGACAAGAGGGGACTAAAATCGACGAATCCAAAAAATTTTGGCATTATCGATCCTACACCTTGGTACAAGGTAGTGCCAAGCAACGGTCGACGGATGTGCTAACCCTTGAGGATTTCCATGGCTTGGTAGATCAGAGATGCGGCCAAGGACAGATTGTGGTTAAGAGCATCTACTTGACCTGAAAAACTCATTACATTGCCATCTTAAATTCTCTTCTTAGTCTATGGATCTCTGTAGTAGGATTTCTTCTAAGCGTCTCTGTAGTAAGATTTCTTCTTAGTGTCTCTGTAATATCTTGGGTTTGTGTTAATTTAATAACATTTTGATCATCTCAGTTGCTATAAATTATTTGTGACAATATTCTTTTGGTATTGCCTTGTGTGTGTGTTAGTGATTATTCACTTTTAGAACAATAAATCTCCCTTTTATCTGCTTCAAAATCCTAAGTATTTAGCCACAGAAAATTATTTTCTCTAAGCCATTTAAAGTTTGGTTAGAACTTCGAGTACACATCATATTTTGCCAATGATAAAACAACTCTTCTCCCATCATCCTCGTCCAGACACATTTATTTTTGTTATGCATCAACAAGACTTTCCTGCAAGCTCGTCTTCATTCTCTTTCATGGGGAAACCTAAACAACAGGTTATCTCCTACTGCTTTACCCCAGAGCCGCCACTGCCTCTACTTAGAGAAAAAAACTCACCAACTTCAACATCCTTTTCTCACCACATACCCACATCCATAAGAAGTCGAACTCTAAACTGATCAATCCCTCTGCTTCCACCTCCATTTCTCCCCTAAAACAATAATCATAAAATTTTTGAGTCTCTTTCTGACTAACAGCTTATCGAGCTTACATAATAGTACTCTGAAGCCAAAGAGCAGCTCAATCGTAGATCTACTAAGCAAAAAATCAACATTTATTTGCACTATATATTTCTGAGCCAAACTTCAGGGATAAATGTTACACAACTTCGGGTTCTAGGCTGCAAAAGAAATAATATACTGCAAAAATCCTAAATAAGAAATGCAAGATAATTTACATTTAATAATGGAGTGGAAGAGCAATAATAATCATAAACTGACAGCTGATAAATTTTGTTATTAATTGTTAGAACCCAAATTTTGATATGAAAAAAAAGATTTTTTATAAAGGTAATTTCGAAAAAAAAATATACCTACCGTCCATAAAAGAACAACATAATTGCCAAGCAAGCACAGATCACAACCGTTGATATTGCAAGAGGCCAAGATATCATAAAAAGAGCAATCAGTGCACCAATTCCCTGTAAATGCAAAAACAAAATGGCATTTTATAGCTCCCAAAAACTATGAAACTCCACCCATATCATATATAGCACCTGAACCACATTTCTACAAATCACGTTAAGATCATTTCCGATGACACGAGATACTTGCTGACAGTCTGAACTAAGCCTATTCGTTAAATCCCCAACTGTTTCTTCATCAAAAAGGGTCATATCCTGAAAAACAGAGAGAGAGAGTTGTAATTAAGGAAATATAAAATGGCAGCATTAGTAGCACGAGAAGCTCTTCGGATCCAAAGAGAACCTGGAAAAGTAGAGTGGAATATAACGTTTCTCTCATTCTTTTGACCTGCAGTAACCCACAAAATCAAACTCATGGCACTCTCCATCAACCAAAAAACCACCCAAGTTAAAATGAAATAAATAGAACCAATCCATCAATATTTTACCAATATCATATTTGCAAGGCCAAAGCAGCAACTCCGCAATCCACTGATCACATTAAGCAAATTAGTATGGAAACATTTTCGCAATGTCTTCAAAAGTATGCTAACCATTTGCGGATAAAAAGCATCATAGCAATTTCTCATTATGAAAGAGATAATTTTTTTTTAGTTCCACCACGTCTATGAAACTTATAATTATGTGAAAAACTGGAGTTATGAAGTAAGATTAAGAATGTTATTATGAACTAGAAATAAGATCAGGAGTTTTGTGGGAGCATTTAAATATCTTCATATATATTTTTTTTTATTTTGAAGAAGTTATGTCTGAACATAAAAGGGTTAAATTCTAGAATAGTCCCCCAACTATTCAGATGTGACTGATTTAGTGCCAAAGTTTTGCAATGCTCAAATTTAATCCTCGGCAATTAAAAATTGATCTAAATTAATCCCTTATGGACTAATATAGGATCAATTTTATATGGTAAAGAAACTAATTGAGTTCGCTTCTGCGTCAAGATTTCTACATAAGGGGCCATTTTGGATCAATTTATATAGTCAATGCACTAAACAAGAACAATGTAAAACTTTGAGACTAAATTGGCCACATTAGAACAATCGGGGCACCATTTGAGGATTTATTCCAAACATAAAAATTAAAAAGGAAAAGAGAAAAAAAAAAAGAGAGCAATCAAATGTTAAATGCAATATTAGGGAAAATGCAATTAGCCAAAAACAAATGTGGAACAATTTCTTTTCCACAACAACCTGATAGTAGCAGTCTTACATGTGATATATCCTAGGAATATAAACATAACCAGCCAATACTTGCTAAAAACTTGAACAACAAGGCGTAAATTACAATTGCAGCTACTCAAACATCACACTTCCGGATTATTTTATAAAATTCAGGGGGAAAGAAAAGAAGGGGCGCTAAGAACAGAAAAAAAAACCATTGAAAATGTTAACCTGCATATTCCGGATAACAAACACAATGAAAGTACGATCTTTGCATTCCTGTAGAATACCATGTTTTTGCCACTTTGTGCAGAAAAAATAGATGCCGTCAGGAAGTGTGGTATTCCTAGTTCTGAGAGCTGCAATTTGAATGAAGAATTAGCAGAAAAAAATCATTAAGTAAATAAGATAACAATTTACTACTCTCGAGAACATTCAATTAATCAGGACAGAATATTGAAACTAATGCCAATAAGAAATTAAAACTAAAAACAAGTATAACAGAGTCTTCCACCTCAGAACTGAACAACAGAGAGGAAGCCACTTCCCATTTTAGTAAAGAAGGAATAATATTTGCTAGACATCCCAGTAAGATGATTCTAATTCAGTGCAAAGCTGATAGTAAATATATCAAATACACATTTTAGCCTGTTGAGCCAGTAAACAAGAAACAAAAGAATTCAGTCTATTGATATGGTTAATAGCGTGGAGTACAAGTTTAACAGCCGCCGGAAAGACACTGTAAAATCCGGTTTATAAAAATAAATAAATAAAATGAACCAGCAATATCAATTCAACGGAACCGGCTATCAACTTTCGAGAAAATTGGTTGAATGTTTTTTTCCTTTGCTTTCATTCCATTAAATAATAATTTGTACAATCTATTTTATAATTTGTACAATCTATTTTAGTATTTTAGCCAACTTAATAATATATAATCCTCAACTAAATGTTAAGTTATAAGGAAAGAATATGTACAATTAACAAGAGAGAAAAATCAGAAGCAATTTAAATAACTCTTAATTCTGCTTGATTTTTGTCACTCTTGATTAATATCCTCCCTCAAATTGATGTTGACTGATCAAGAAGCATTAATTTGCCAACAAGAAATTGATGACGCTGCCGAGAAAGTCTTAGGAATTATATCAATCGTTTGAAGATCAGAAAAGATATAAGTAAAAGAAATAACACTATTATCATAAGCTTCTCGAATAGAAAGACAATACATTTCAATGTGTTTCGTGCACTCATGAAAAATGGGATTAGCAGTAATCTGCATAGCACTAGTATTATCTGCATAAAAAGAAGTAGACTCAAGTTGAGAAAAACCAAGCTCAGCCATCAAACCCCGAAGCCAAATGAACTCAAAACAAGCAGAGGATATAACACAATATTCAAACACAGTAGAAGACTTAGACACTTGATCTTGTTTCTTACTCTTCCAAGAAATTAAAGATTCGTCAAGAAACATAGACCAACCAGTAATAGATCAACATGTATCAAAACAACCAGCCCAATCAGCACCAATATAGGTTGTTAAGCAAATAGGAGACTCCGCAGAAAAGAACAAACCACGATGATGAGTACCTTTCAAATACCTGACAATACATCGAACTGCAGCTAAATAAAGATCTACATAAATCGACTAACTTGTTGCACAACAAATGAAATATAAGAATGTGTAATGGTTAAATAATTGACACTCCCAACAAGTTATCGATACAGAGATAGATCAGAGAGAAAGTAACCATCATTTCGTTGATATTTAACATTCACTTCCAAAGAAGTATCAACAGGACAACCTCATTGGTGACCAGCAAAAGCAATGAGTTCCTTAGTACAGTTATGTTGATGAAGAAAAATATCTGCGGGAGAAGAGTGAACCTCAAAACCTAAGAAATAAGTTAAATACCCAAAATCCTTCATATGAAAAAAACTCTGAAGACGCTTCTACAATTGAGATATCATTTGAGTATCAAATCCTGTGATGACAATATTATCAACATAGACTATTAATAACACAATTCTCTTGTCAGCCTTACAAAGAAATAATGAATAATCATACTAACCTTGAATAAAAGAGAAGCTAAGAAGAGTATTGTGAAACTTTTCAAAATAGACCCATGGAGCATGTTTCAAACCGAATAGAGAGTGTTTTAGCTTACAAACATCATATGAGAGTGTGGAAAACAAACCCAGAGTAAGATTCATATAGATATCTTCCTTGAGGTCCCCATGCAAAAATGTATTCTTAACATTCATCTGTCGTAAGGACTAACTTTTAGATGCAGCAATAGGTAGAACAAGTTGAACATTTATCATCTTAGCCACAGATGCAAAGGTCTGTTCATAATCAATCTCATATTCCTATCGATTTACAAGAGCTACCAATCTAGTATTATATCTGTCAAGGGAACCATTAGATCGAAGCTTAACAGAAGAAACTCGTTTACAACCAATGGGTTTAACACCTGCAGAACATGAAATAATATCCCAAGTATGATTGTCTTGAAGTGTATGAAGTTCCTCTTGCATTGCCTTTATCCAACAAGTCTGTTTAGCAGCCTGAGAATAAACGGCGTAGCCAATAAAATCACGCCACGTGCGATAGGAGAAAAAAACGGCGCAGTAATACGGGGAATATTCCCCTCCGTGTTATTCATGTGTTATTGTGTGTTATTCATGTGTTATTGTGTGTTATTCATGTGTTATTGTGTGTTATTCATGTGTTATTGTGTGTTATTCATGTGTTATTGTGTGTTATTCATGTGTTATTGATGTGTTATTATGTTATTATAACATCAAGAATATTCCTAGGACACAATAACACATGAATAATACACAATAACACATGAATAACACGGAGGAGAATATTCCCCGTGTTACTGCGCCGTTCTTTTTTCTCTGTCGCGCAGGGTGTCGTGGCGTTATTTTCTTGGCTACGCATGTTACTCTACGTGCGTAGTACTGATGTAATATTTTTTCGAGAATAAGAGGTAACAATTGCAGTATTAGTTAGAATTGCAGAATAGTCATATTTATCCGGAGGAAGGATGTGCCAAGTTGATCGTCGAAGAATCATTGGAGCATTTTCAGGAGCAAAGTTTGGAAGGACTGAAGGCGAAGCGTACAGGCATCGTGTGCAGACAAGGCCAGGCATGAACTGTTTATCAAAAGAAGAATCATCAAAGTAAGGAAGTACAAATGCATCAAATGTTGAAGGATGATATTGAAAAGAGTATTTGTATTCAAAGAAAACCACATCCCGAGAGATACATCATCGATTATTAATTGAATCAAAACACACAAAATCTTTATGATTAGGATTGTAACCCATAAAGGCACATCGAACAGATTGGGCTGTCAACTTATGACGTTCATTGGCAAGTAAATGAACAAAACAAGCATATTCGAAAGTATGTAGCATATGATGATTAGGATGTTTACCAAAAAATCGATAGCATGAGAATCAAACTTCAATTGTTAAGATGATAAATGATTAATCAGATAAACTGCAGTAAATAAAGCTCCAATCCAAAACTTTGTTGAGACAGAAGATTCAAAACAACAATGAGCGCATCATATCCAACAGATGCCGATTTTTCTGTTCGACAACTCCATTTTGCTGAGGTGTATAAGGACATGAATGTTGTGAAATAACACCCTTGTTAAGGGACAATGCTTGAAACTCATGAAACATGTATTCACTACCATTGTCAAGCAGTAAGGTTTTAATACAAGTGAGAACTGAGTTTCAATATATGTCACAAAGTTTTGAAACACAATAAACACTTCTGTTTTGAAATGCAGAAATAGATTCATGTGAATCGACTGTAATAGTCGACAAATGTCACAAATTATTTATACTGAGCGTGTGAAATGACCGATGTAATTTCTCATATATCATTGTGAATAATGTCAAAATATTTATTGGCACGACTACCCAAAATGGAAAAAGACAATGTTATACTTTTGTCCAGTTTATAAGAAGAGCAATCAACAAATAAATTTTTATATGTAGAACCAAAAATACCACTTTGCAACAAATAATTCAAAACAACACTATTTGGATGACCTATTTGTCTATGTCAGACGCTAGTCTTATTTTCAACAACTAAAAAAAACTAATGACAAAGTCCAAGGAACGGTAATTTGTAATGGAAGTAACTTACCCATTTTAAGCCCCTTTACTATCACCTTCCCCCACTTAATCATGCACAATACAACCATCACGAAAAAAATGTACATCGAAATTATTAACCATCATTTGGCTAACAGAAAGTAAGTTAGTAGATAATTTAGGAGAAAACAAGATATGTCGGAAGGAGGAGCTAATATCACCGACTGTCGTAATTGGAATATCATTTCCATCAATATCCTGGTTATGTTGAGTATCAGTATACGAGTGTTGATTAGGCAATAAATCAGTTGTGTCAGTCATATGATTTGTGGCGTTGGAATTAACAAACCAAGGAGAAAAAACATAAGCAATAGTCTTACCTTTCACTTAAAGACCAAGAGCAGAAAATACAAAGAGAATTATCTGTTGAACCATATTTGGTGTGAGAACGAATTGATTATTGTCAGCAATTGTGAATATCAAATCAAGATTATGAGAGTCAGATACAGCAATATAAAGGATCTGAGGTCTGTGATTTTGATGTCGTGTCGGACACTCCTTAATAATATTTTTGTTTTCCATGCAATAATTTCATAACTTATTACTACAATGGCGGGCAACATGACTGAATTTTTTGCAGCTATAACACTGCTTTGTTCCCTTCCCTTTGGTTCCAGCAGCATATGCTACATTAACTATTTCAGATGAAACACCAACTGCACCGATAGAGGCTTGTATTACCAATTTTTGTTCTTTGCAGAATAATTCACTAAAACATGCATCCAAATAAGAGATCAGATCTCTATTCAACAACTCAGCCCAAGCAGTTTCAAATTCAGGTCCGAGCTTCATCAAAAACTGATCAGGACGACTCACTTCATGAATAGTCTGAAGACTAGCTAAGTTCTCTTTTGACACCTTAACATAGATAATACCAAAATATTCACTCCACAAATTAAGAAAATCAAAGTAATATTGTTCAATTAAGAGAATATAATGACTATAATTATTCATATCAAGTTCCAATTGAAAGCTTCTTGCATTATGATTCTGATTGCAGACGCGTTTCAAGTATTCTCACATTTATTTAGCTATGTCAAAGGATCTTAAATTATTCATCATATGAACCTCAATAGAACCCAAAATCCAAGAAAAAATCTGAGCAACATTTATCTCTCATTGACCAAGATCTTTCAGCTCCGAGGTGCTAGAAAAGACCCATCATTATGACCCCAAAGCTTCTTCCCTTTCAAAAACATCTTAAACTGAAATCCTCATGCTGCATGATTTTTTCTCATAAATCTAATAGCTAAGATTTCATGTATTTTCTCTCTCATAAGACATTTTAAACAGAATTGTCACTCACAAGTTGATTGTCAAGGAAGTTGTTAATCGAAAATAATCAACCTAAAACCAAAAAAAAAATCAAGAGAAACCCTATGAAAATAGGCCGACAACTTCCCCGTGAAAAGGCCTGAACACGGGGAACTTGTTAGTACCAAGAAACTCCTAAGGTCAGCACGATGCTCCTCTAAGCTCGAGCATGACTTTAGTGCACGAAAACAGTCGAAAGAGAAGGCGGGGAAAAGCTCTCGGGCTCGTGAGGACAGAAAATCGATCATTCAGAAGCTGTGTGAGAGAGGTTCGGCTTAGCATGAGGGATCAACTCTCATTGGAACAGGATAAAGCAAGTTGTTACAAGGCAGAAAGGAGCTAAGAGGATTGTTGGAGTCTCTGTGCAAGGGCTTCTGCGTGTGAACAAGAAGGCAAGGGCGGGATCAATGCGACAATGAAGAGCACGGGATGGAAACGCGTCGATCGGACAAGAATTGAAGATCTGAGATTACCAAACCCAAAACAAACCAACAATTCCAATAATAAAGAAAACTAAAGATTGAACTAAGTATTCAGTTGTGTGGTTTTGATATCATATCAACTTTTGAGAAAATTGGTTGAATGTTTTTTTTCCTTTGCGTTCATTCTATTAAATAATAATTTGTACAATCTATTTTAGGTAACCTAATAATACATAATATTTTATACAACCAATTTTAGGTAACCAAATAATATATATTCCTAATCTAAATATTCGGTTATAAGGAAAGAATATGTACAATTAACAAGCGAGGAAAATCAACAGCAATTTAAATAAGGAAACTCTTAATTCTATCTAATTTTTGTCATTCTTGATTGATACTGACAAGACATTTCTGCCTAATAGAGTGAGGGGAAGAAACAAAGTCGAAAGAAAGATCAAGCCAACATGAAAGAGCCAAAGAGGTAGAGAGAGAGAGATTGGGTGGCCGAATGGGCAAAGGAAAAAGTATACAAGAAGTGAGCAATTCAAAGAAGATCAGAAGCAAGAACGATGACCATTAAGGAAGGTATAGATTTCGAGCACAGGTGCAATTCAAGGTAATCAACTTGAATTTGATTGCTCGCATTTATATGCCCTAAGATTAGCTTTTAATAGCAAAATAACTTTTTTAAGGTGCTTGCTCAAACTTTAAATCAACTCTAATTAAATAATACACTACTTGTAAGGCCTATAAACTTCAGTTAGGGCAATATTGATAGGAAAGTCACAAAAGTGAGAATAAATGAACCAAGTGATATGAGGGTAAAAGGAGTGGTTAATCATCCTCGTCTAGCATTACAGACAACTTCACCGGTATGATGGCAACAGTAACACAATTAATTAAGATTATCACTTACAAGCAAGTAAGTGAAGTAGAGAAGCTACAATAGAAAAATAATTTGAATTAAGATAAGAGGACGCCCCATTTTTTCTAAAACCAGAATATGAATTAACGCTAAGAGCTAATGATGCGAGTTAAGAAGATTATTGACAGTGTGCCATGCCCTTAGGATAGAAGAATAACACTTGCCGCATTTGTTAATGAGGGTAAAGCAGAGGGTTCCAGAGAAACAATTTTGTGGAGACTTTTCATAAGTGGTTTTTGTCTCTTCCTGCAATAAGGTAAATGCAATATAAATACACTAGATTGGTGCAAGAAGATAAATCTACTGACTACTATGCAATATGAAGAAAATTTTATCACGCTTTTGAAGTATGCATCATAGCTAATTCCAAACGCAGATGTAACGATTTCTAAAAGAATTAAAGAATGTGATAAAAAAAAAATCAAATTCTCATAGGAATTGACAATTATTCTATGTTAGTGGAAAGAACTTGAAGACTGAAGATATATCTTCTAGCTATGCAGAGATACAAAGAATTTCAAAAAAAAAAAAAGAATAAATCAAAAGGATCAAAAATAAATCAAAAGGATCAAAAATAGAAAAATGCAAAAGGATATAAAATATGCAGGTTTCTAAAGCTGCAAAACTCTAGCATGAAGAAATCAAATCGAGCAGTTGTGAAAGTAATATAATTATCAAGAACTAAGTGTGGAAGAGCACATAAGAGAATATTTTTCTAGGACTAACACTTAATTTTGGTCATATTAGCAACTGACATGTAACGAACAATTGTCCTAATCTTTGACAAAAGTACTTTGGCAAATTTATTACAAAAGAGTGTCGCACCATCTCAAAGAAGTCTAGACAAATAAAAAATAATAGAATCAATTACGCTAGCGCCAAACAAGAATAAAACTCAAAAAAATAATCAACCTGTGTGTATACTCTATCACAACAAGAGCCTATAAAATTGCTAACATCATCATGGGTATAATTTTCATTAAAATAAACTAGTCAATTTTTTGCTGGGCACTAGAACATCATCTTCTTTTTTTCTGGCATCATCACAGCTAAAATTTATATTCAAAATAAATTTATCAAAATTTTATTTAAGGTTGGAGCATCAAATATTTCACTTCTACGGATTTTGTTAAATATATTGTTTTACATATTTCAATTATTCATCTGAGATTATCATTGTTATGCCAAATGGAGTCAATACAAATGTAAGCAGAATATATCGAGAAAATTTATAAATTTGTGAGAAAAATTTTGAAGCAAATCTAATTTTCTTGCCACAATTTGAATTGGGATGGAAGGTTATCAAATAATTTCATTACGATCGATTGTCGCAAGGAATTGGACAATTTCAATCTTCCAGGAGAAAAAGAATTCAAATTTTATGAGGATCAAAGAGTAACATCGAAAGTAATATTAATTTTGAAAGCTTTAAAGTGCTGAATAGTATTTAATGATGTGACAGAGAACATGAAAGAATTAAAGGATATAGCAATAGTGAGAGAATATCCCCAAAACTTTTTATATGATTTACCTAGTTGAACCTTGGTAAGAGAGATGGCTTCACAATTGATCTGGTACCCAGCTCAGAACCAATGACAAGAGCACCACATAGAATGGAAATTAAAGAATCACAAGGGCTGAAAACTCAACTATAGATATTATCAGACAGATTTTATAAAATTTGGTATTTCTTCATGGGTAGCCCCGATATGATTCATAAGAAAAAAGAATGTAAGTTCAAAAATGTGCACTGACTAAAGAGAATTGAATAAGCTTATCATTAAGAATAAATATCTATTAAAGAGGACTGATGATCTATTTGATCAAATAGAGAAATCTTTCATTTTCTTCAAAATTGATTTATGATCAAGATATCATCAATTATACATTAAAAAGATAACAAGGTCAAAAAAATATTTAGAAAGAAATATTGTTACTATGAATTTAGGATAATGCTTTTTAGACTAACAAATAATGTAATTTTAGACTGTTTTAAGATGTAATTTTAATCGTATTCCTCGGTAATATTCTTCTCTATTTAATAGATGAGGCAAGTTACACCAATCATCTTCATGTAGTATTACAAATACGAAAAAGATATGAGTTATAGAGCTTTTTAAATATGAATTTTGGCTAAATAGTTGCCTTTTTGAGACACGTGATTAGTGGCAACGGCATTTCAAAGAATTCAAATAAGATTAAAGCAACTGCAAATTGACCAAGACCAAACACTATATAGAAGTAAGAAATTTTCTAAGCCTGGCAAAATATTGCATCCTGATTATTGAAAGTTATACTAAGATTTCTATGTTGCTGTCAAGATTAATTCTAAAGGTAATTAAATTTAAATTGAATGATCATTGTGAATAACCTTTACTTAAAGTGAATTACAGCTAAACAGCTGTCATTTGAGATATGAAATTAGCAGCAAAGGCATTTTTGTAAATCAAAACAAGATTAAAGCATAAGAGTATGATCAAAGCCAACAACTAGTAAGAAATTTTTTATGCTTGGCAGGGTATTAGGGAAAATTTATTGAAATTTTTCCTATATTGCCATATCATTATTTGATTGACTCAAAAAAAAGTTAAATTTCTCTACATGAAAAAATTATCCTATCTGACATTTTCAGTACACTCTCCATCGTATATATATGCACGGCACTTCTTTAAAAATACTCTGTCATTTCTAGCCTCTCCTCCATCGTACATATATGCACGCCTCTTCGTAAGCACTCTCATCTTTGCTTTACATGAAAACATGAGAATAATTTGACCCTCAATTTAAAAAATATAAAACTATAATTAAAGTAATCCTAAAAATCTAGGTAAACCCTCCATTCGTAGCGTCCACCCTCTCCCGTACTTGTCTCTCGTCCCTCCTATATGCAACCGCATTCCTAAAGCCCTCTCTGACAAAGAAGCAAAGAAGACTCAATGGGGGATCAACAAAGAAGATATTTACAAGCTTATCGGCATATGAAGAAGAAGAAGACATGACAAGCGCTCGTTGAGAGAAGGCATTGGCAAGAATAAGGGCTTTTGAAGGAGAAGTTCTCACAAGAGCTCACTAGAGAAGATTAGATGAGGCCAGCACATGCAGAGAAGAAAATGAGTTCAGGAGACTTGAAGATTTAACTTAAATCCAACAAAGCTAGGATTTGTTGAATTCAAGAATTAAGACAAAACAGAGTAGAAATGAGATTAAGATTTTGCAGGATTAAGGTTACCATTTTGGGTGTTTGATGGGAATTAGGTAAAACCCTACTAAGCTATTGTTCAAAGCTTTTTGTCAAATTGCAACCTCTCTCTCTCTCTCTCTCTCTCCCCCCTCTATCTCTCTCCCTCTCCCTTTCTTTTCATCTCTCCCTCTTTGCTTCTCTTTCTCTCTTATACTCTCTCCCTCTTCTCCTCTATACAGAGAACACTAAAAGAGAAAAAAAAAACATTTATATTTCATTCTCTTGTCACATGCCAACTTTGTTGCCTTGTTTTCATCATCATAGTCATGCGTGCAAGTATAATGCAAAGCAAGCAGCTTGCCCTAACATTTAAATATTCAGACGCATTGTTCCGACATGACAGAAAACTTATATATTGATTGCATAATTCTTTTCAGGAAAATGACAAATACACAACTTTTTTGGCATGATGAGAAAAAAATATATATATGCTTTTTTTGGGCGGTGAAAGAAAAAAGATTGAGCCGCTAAAAATAAGTATAATTCATGCCTTTCTTGAAGTAATAAAGAATTTTGTTGTTATAAGATTTCCAGGCTAGTGCTATGAAATCCCTCGAGTAGAATGAAGTTGAACTGTTAAACATCGAGCCCCTTTTGGTGTTACGATTGAAGTTTTGATAGAAACTCCAAAATTAAGTGTGCTCGTGTTGGGGCACTCATGGGATGAGTAAACTCCTGGGAAGTTACACCAACGGGACAAAATCTTGAGGTTGTCAGACCAAAACAAATAATATCACATGGATAAGAGTTTAGGTTGTTAAAAATGGCAAAGCATTGCACCAGTCTGAAAATTGGAATATATGTCTAGTGAATGATTATGGGTTAAGAATACTAACAATGATGTCAATTTGCTTAAGTGTGGCAGATTATGAAACCTCTTAAATAGGATAAAGTTCAAAACTTAAACATCAAGACTTACTTAGGTGTAACAATTAGAGTTTCAACATAAACTCAAGAGTTAAGCATGCTCAAGTTGGAGCACACTTGGGATGCATAACCTCCTAGGAAGTTACACCAATCGGGCAAAACCATAAGGCCCGTAGGCCAAAGAGGACAATATCTCCTGGCTGAGAGTTTGGGTTGTTATAGGTAGAAATACGCATATATGTCTTTCTCGGTTTGATGAGAAGATACAAGCTTACAGTCTTACACAATACCTATATACATTTTTCTTAACGTGACAAGCAGGCCCATGCTGCCCATAATGTGCTGGTCGAATTTCTCAACAATTGGACTTAAAACTAAGCAAACTTGAATGACTTTCTAAACCAAATAAATAAATAAATAAATTGTTTAAGAAGAAAATTTTGGTTTCCAATCTTATGTTAGTATTATATGTATTAGGTAAAGAAACATGTATTAGGATCTTTAATGGATAATCCAGTGGAAGATTTTTGTTTGGATTGTACTATTTTCATCATGACCTACAAGGAAATCATGGATATAAACCTGAACTACTGTACCTAGTAAAGCTCCTTGTACATATGTTTCACATTTTCAATTCCAAAATGAAGTTAAGTACAAAATATCCAATTTTGAGGAAAGATAAAATTACATGAAATTTTATTTACAAAATTTTATTTGCCCGTACAAATCCAAATGCCAACCTCCTACCCTCCAACTCTCAATTTTATGGAAAAAATTTGCGTACGTCAAGGGGTACGCAGAGATGCGTATATAATAGGGTACACGGGCATTATATGAGGGTTACATGGGGATTACAAGCGTGTTATAATTTCCTTGTAACTTTTGTGTAACTCAGCTATAACCTGCGTTTTTATTTTATCCATTGAGATTACAATGTTACAGCGGGGTTACACGGGAGTTATATGGGAGGTTACACGGGAGTTACACGGGGGGTACAACGGGTTATAACCCCCTTGTAATTCCCGTATAAACCCTGTGTACCATATTATGTACGCATCTCTGCGTACCCCTTGACGTAGGCAAATTTTTTCCCCATTTTATAGAGGTGAAGGAAAAAGTTTTCTTTTAATACCAAAGATAAGAAGTCTTCATTTATCAAACCCCATAAAAAGTCCCAATAAAGAAGCTGCGTACCGACGTAATGAAAAGAAATGTAAACCCTAGAAAGATCACACGTCTGCCGTCAGACACCAGAAACCACATCCGCTTTAAAGCTTGCGCTACGGTTAAGCTCTTCGTCCATCGCCCTTTTCCCTCCTCTACATCGTAGTTTCCATTGAGCAACCACCAACTGCCGCCTGGCAGGAAATGTCCCCAAACTTTCAGCTTCTCGAGAAGCTCCCCGATGATGGAATCAGTAACCTGATTCGGAAATCTGTCCACGTGAGAGGATGAGTGAGAAGATACAACTAAGGAAGGTGGAGCTATCCCCCGGTGACGACGGCGCGTACGGAATGGGAGCAGGAAT
>NW_018164877.1:84477-95751 GCF_001263595.1 Phalaenopsis equestris
AAGGGGCCGTCGGCCGCTGATTCTGTCAGCAGTGTGAATGACGGAAGGGATGGCGGCCGCCGGAAAAAGAAAAGCCGCCATTGCAGATAAGAAACAAAAGGATAGCGGATGGCCAGAACAGCAGCCGGAGTTCAGCCGGATTTCTAACCTATCCGCCGTCACCAATCGCCGATCAGCCTTCCATTTCTAGACCTGATGATGTACTGACGAAGATGGGGCAGATAATCCCAAATAATTTAGCGCACGGAGCACGTGACTTTGTTTTTAGGTAAATTTACACACATACCAAACAATGTTTTTGCTTGCTTTTTACGTGCCTAATATCCAAAGTTTGGTACATACACTTATAGCATTTTAATATTATAAATTTATATATATAAATATATATTTTATTTAAAAAAAAGATGAAGATCATGATTGTACGCAGAGGTGTGAAGCATCATTCTATTCGGTCGGATCATGATCCCACCAAAGAAAAATATATATTAACTAAGAAAGTATTATGCACCTCAGCCGAGAGAAATATATGTGACATTGATCCCCTCAACCAAAATTTGGGGTTAATCGTGAAGAGAATCAATGGTCGCTCCCTAGAATATATTTTCAACCCTTTTACGTAGAGATCTTGTCCAAATAAAAAATGTCTATCATATTACGACGACATTTTATAAATGTGAAACAGTGCCAATGGCTGTTACAAATATTAAAGAATCACAAAGTCGGTTACAAATATGTAAAAGTGTAATGGCGTGTTAATCACTTACAACATTACTATTTAAACAGGGGCAAATATGTAACTTACTGGACAATCCCTATAATCTGTAGATAAGGGTATCAATTCTTCAACGAATGACGATTGAATCTATTTCAATAAAAATTATGTTATGAGACACTTTACTTCATTCTCCCTCTTTTTCCCCTTACTCCTCTCATTTATCTAACGCTCTATTCCTTGAGTGTGACCATAAGTTATTTTGGGATTCAATATTCTAAAAGGTGCATCGAACATGGAAGCATGCCCTCAACAAGAAGAGAAGTGTGTCACGGAGAAGGTACCCACTTCGGGGAAACTTCTTAAACGGATTTCATTCAAGAATTCATGCAACAACAAATTCAGAAATTCCAAGACCAAATAGCGGGATAGATGGCAGAATTGACCAGCATTGTTCTTGAAGGGAGAGCACAAGGTCTTTCAGAGCAAAATCCTCAAACATCTAAGCCCTGAGACCATCAAATGGCTCAAGGAGTCGAACGTGTTGAAGAATCAAGTACCAAGACAGTGATGGGTTCATGCCACGAAACAATCCACAAGCGTTTCTAGATATAAATTTTAAGACTAAAACATTCTTCCAAATAATGATGTGTCATCTGGTTGATATATACATTTTTTCCGACAGCGCAACCAGGTTAGCGACTTGAGTTTTGTCGGATGCCTATCCTATATGTCATCACCAATTAATGATCAACAATCCATTTCTCGATCTAATGATGCACCGATGAAGATGGGGCAGATAAGCCATATAATTTAGCTTCATGTAACATGGTGTTGGGCAATCTTTAACCTTTGTTTTTAGGATAATTTAGATACATACCAAACAATTCTCATGCTTCCTTTTTATATATCTCATATCAAAACTTTTACATTTATAACACATTGATATCATAATTTTATGTATTAAAATTTATATTTAACTTTTTAAAAAATGAATATGATGACAATATTTTTGATATGATGTTAGAGATTGAGCGGCGTGCATGTAAATATGAATGTTTATGTTTTGAATATGTAAATATACAAGAACTGTGTGGTCTGTATGTAAATGGCCAAGCTGAAACCATGTTAATTTTTTCTTAAGAAATAAAAACAGATAAATAAGTTATCTTGTTGTAAATGTCATAATTGTCTTGATAACATGAAATCATTGTGGCTTTATGAAAGAGTTAATTTGATAATTTTATTTTCTTTGGAAATTATCATTCACCAATATTAAATCAAAATTAGGTTGTTTTGGAAAATACTCAAGGCAGAATCTATGGTATTACTTCATTTCATATTTTATGTGGTAATGACAAGGGTCCATATTAAATATATGACTAATATTTATTTATTCTTAATTCATGGGAGTGATTTCATATATATGATTAAATTCAAAGTATGCATTGTTAATAAATCACGTATATTTAATTATCGAGTTAGGGTGTTATATATGTAAATCACGTATATTTAATTTTATTTTCTTTGATTAATAAAGCACCGCTTACTCAAATTTGTTGGTCGGGCATCTACTTTTCAGTTGTAAGTCCCCTTTGTTCTGAGTTTGATTCCCCCGAGTGTAGGGTGTGGCACATAGGTGCATGAGGGATGGTCGGAGCTCGTATCATACCATTCGGTCATTCTTTTAAATATATATATATATATATTTGGAAGTTCGAAGGCCAATTCATTGATGTAAAATGAAGATACAAAGGCAAAACAATTTAATGGCTCAAATTGCAGTCAGATAATCAAAGCATTCTATTGTCCAACAAGCAACCACGTGATCATAATTGACCGACACACTATTGTGAGATATTCAATTTAACATATGCAGTCTCAACCGACCAAGATGCATGCAAGATTCTTTGATCGCAAGTTAGTTAGCCGACTTGTTTTACGACGGCGGATGAGATCGTCATTCGACAGGGCGCCTCAGCCTACTGCAATTTACTTCGGAAGGCGTGGTCACCACTTAGTCAGTGTCCTCAGCCGACCGAATTCAAGCATGTCGATCAGTCAATTACCGCTGTATTAGAATTTAAATTATAATATGTATATGGTATTAAATTTTTACGATTAATTAGAGTATCAATTGTATTAATAACAATGTTCATTAATTGTTCTCTCTTTTTTGTAATTGTACAAACGCCCCTATAAATATGAGGCAAAAGAACAAATAAATGGACCTCTCCCCATTTTCCTTATAGTAAATTCTTGACTTATTCTATACTTCCTCTTTCATCATTCGTTCGGTTCTAACTCTTAAGGCATGCTTTCAAAGGACAATTTAGGATTCAAAATCCTCAAAGTTGATGCAATGACCATGGATATGCCCAAAACGAGAAGCGGAGCCAATTGCGAAGGAGAATCCCTATAGAAACATTCAGCGTCAATGGAATTCAATAAAGAGACAGTGCGTCAACACGTATAGGTAGAGGTTCAGACACTGTGAACACAAATAATGGACCAGTTTGAGGCTCTTCAGACAGTTATGATTCTGAACGCCCGATTGTCGCCCATGGAGGGAGAGTCTCGAGGAAACCACCCACAAAGGGCTCCCCCAGCAATCGGCAGCACCCAACGGTTGGCCTAGTAACTGACCAACGGAAGGGCTAGGAGATTCTCAGCTGGCAGACAATGTCGCATCTATGCCAACGGTCCCACATCAGTCGGCGATCGACGGTGACAGGGGTGGTGTTGGACTTCAACTGTTTCTCAAAGCTTTAAGTTCTCTCTAAGTCTCAAGGTGCTCCCCTCATGAGAGAGTTGAGGCTCTATTTATAGTGTTATGGGTGTAATTAATGCAGAAATATGAACCACTTTGATTGGACGGTCCAGAGAGCTTCTTTCAATCAGACGGCATTTGGTGGAGATTTGAGTGTCTTAACGATGTCAGATTGAGCAATATTGGGCTCTTTGGATTCATCTTGTTGAGATGCTTGATTCGACGATAGACTTGCTAGATTTGACATTCGTTTAACATTTTAAATTTGTCTGAAAATAATCTAAGAGCGGGTTAATGACTTGTCTGAGCTTGATTTAACTCGAATTAGACTAATTTTGGTAACATTGGGTTCTTCTTGTCAATTCGGCAGTTTGACTATAAGTTTGTTGAAATTGGAGTTACAGATAAAAATTTATCGTGGTTTGAACATTTCTTGCTCAAAAAAGTGCATTAAAATTTGTGTCATTTCTCGAGATTCACGTCGGATGATGAAAATTAGTTGGTGATGTATCAATAATGGTGATAATTACGACAATTTGATTTAACTCAAAATTATGTTGATTTTCTTAAACATAATTAGTGAGACTTATTTGTGCTTAATTTGATATAAAATAGAATCACTTCAATATATCACACTACATTCAATAGTATACAGCTCTCTCTCTCTCTCTCTCTCTCTCTCTCTCTACATGCATGCCACACAATTCCAATGTATTTACATGTCTAACACCTAAGTTTAAAAATTTTATTAATCTGCCATGCTAAACCATTCTTACGTATTTATACGACTAATACCTAAGTTTTAATATTTATTTTTAATCAACATACATTCTACTCAATTTTCTTACACAATTTTTATATATTTACATGTCTACACCTTTTTTTTTTCCAAAAAGCACTTGCATGTCACACAATCACTATGTATTTAAACGTCTAACACCTAAACTTCAAATTTCAATTTTTTTTTTTTTTTTAAGTTCACACAATAACGACATCAAATATATGCATTACATATCTAAATGTATATAAGATTGAAACTGAAAACCCAAAAATTTCAAGGAAAAACTGATCAAAAGCTTAGAAAAAAAACTTATTAAAAGCATAGAAAGGGGTTTAACTTGTCGATACGGGATTTGGTGAGTGAAAATATTCCCGAAGTCGCTTGAGGTGGCCGAAATCACTGGATTTTGTTGTATTCGCCAAGGAGTCGCCAGTTTCGCCGCCCACACTGCACAGAGAAGTAAGTCGGAGGTAAAGAGGGGGCTATTTTAGCGTTTTTACATCTAAATTAGCGTTGGAATTGTCCGAAGCTACTAAGTAAACTTAGTGTTGGACAATTTAAAAGCTAATTCATCGGTATAGCTTTGAATTAGCATTGAAGGCTCAATGCAACTCTTCTTAGTCAAAATTTTAAATCTTAAAATAGTGTGCAATGCTAAACAAACACAAATCATATACTAATTTCGCGTATGTTGACCTCACTTTTGGGTGAGGGTTTTGGGTCTTTCCTTTAGTAACTAAGATCTAGCCTTAGGACTTTCCTAATGACTATCTTAGCATCTTAGAAATGTTACCCACCTTCTCCTCTCCTTGTATATTCTCCTTGTATATTTCAACCAAATCTTTGTTCTCTATGTTGGTTCTATATGTGATCAATGATCTTTAATGCAAAAATTAGAGATTACATAAGGGAACCCTGATGAGAATCCCCATAGGACTACTTGACCTTAGGATTGACCCTGGGTGTTGATCTGGAACTAGTTCACTCACTTGCACTCACTGTAACTTACTTTCACCCATATTCACTCACAACCCTAAACCAAACTTGTTGACTATGGTCCCTTGATACTTTGGGAGACTTATGTAGATGGTTTCCTAGACCCTCTAACCTTAGGCTGGGGTTTAGCTAGCACCAATATATAGAGGACCCAGATGGAGATTTCTTTAGTCCGTGGCTCAAATCAGGGTGGTTGCAACTCAATTTCACCAATTACTCAATTTAGTCTTTTGCCCCCGAAACCAATTTGGACTCTTCAATTGACCTCAATTTGATCCAAATTTCACCCAATTTGAATCTTAAACTCTTCATAACAATCCTACACATTAAATTGGACCTTCCTACACATTAAATTGGACCTTCAATTGGTCTTAGTGATGCCTCATTTTCATTCAATTTTGGCTCACATTCAAATTCCCCAAGTTTTCCCCAAATTGACTACGTTCCCAAATTCCACCAAATTGAATGCCCAAATCCCAAAATTGGCACGCGATTTATATTGAAAACTATTTATAACATTCCCTTAAACCATTTTGAATTATCAATTTGAACATAACCCAACCGTAGCCTAACCCAAACCCAAGTTCAATCCAACACCTCAAAATTGACTAAATGACCAAAATATACCAAATTGACCATCCCAATCAACTCAAAATCACTTCAAATCTTTTCTAAACCTCTCATAACAATCATCTACACCATCCCAATCAATCGAGCTTGAACCAGAATTTTGATGAAAATCAAATTGGGATGCATTTTTTACCCGATCAGCGACGAGGTTGCTCGGACAACCACAGATGATGAAACGGACTACTCCGGTGCGTCCAGAACGTCGATTTTGCTTAAAGGAGATGTTCATTTCATGACGATGGCATATCTAGAAGAAAATGCATAAAATGGAGGGTATAATAATAATATTATTATTATAATATAAACTTTTTTCCTCTTTTTCCTAAAAAAAAAAAAACAAAAAAAGAAAAGCCCTAAATTCTCAAATCCACTTCTCCCTCACACCTCCCTCTCCCATTCGCATGCGAGCCGCACACCTCTCCTCCCTCTCGCTCACGACTCCTCCCTCCCCCCATTTCGTTCGCATGCTCGACAATCCTCCCCATCGCAATCCCTTACCCTCCCAACATGTCTTCTCGAGCCTCACGCACGCATGCGCCGCAACCATCTCTCTCCTCTATCGCGACCCTTATCTCCTACAGAATTGCTCTATCGCGATCTTTATCTCCTGCAGAGTCGCACGCGGACGGAAGCTCCATGTCTCCCTCGCGAAGGCATTCTGGATCTCCTCCCTCCTGCCTATATAAACTCTTTTTGGGGGAAGAGTTCTCCCGGGGTGTTTTTTTTTCTCTCTTTTTTTTCTCTCGGTTATAAGTATTCCCCTTGAGGGAACAATAGAAAAGTGAGCATCTTTGTGTAAAGGATTTGGGGGTTCCTTTCTTGGCTTGGATTCCTGCTTCCAAAATTTCTGAAGTTTCCTTTTGCGCTCTTTGGAAATCTATACTGAAATGTATGAAAAATTTTACAAAGGTCCACGGTTGGCTACTTGAGTCGGATTAGGGTTGCATTCTGCAGAAAGTCGGTCTAGTAGTTAGTACTTAAGGTTGTGGTCTACAGCACAACTCTGAGTCCTCCTCACCACCAAGCTTACAGTCTTTTTGAACATGTAGTCCATTCTTGTGTTTTCTTCATTTTTGTTATTTCTTTCGGATTTTCTACAAGTTTACCTCTATGGATTTATTCGGATTTCCTACAAAATTTATTTTTACCTCTATGGATTTATTCGGATTTCCTACAAACTTTGTTTTGTTTCAGATTTATTACGGAATGTTGCTTTTCGACCTTTTCCGACTTTCTGATTCTCTTATTTCGTTTCTCCTACACACATTACACACACACACACCTGCCCAGTGTAGTTTGTTTATGTTATCTTTCAGAGTATATTCTTCTGTCGGATGTATAGTTTTCACATTACCACTGCATGATTTCATTGCACATTAACATGCTTTTCTTTTACACTCTCTCCTAGATTAGGATGCCAGTAGTAGCTCCTAAGTGGTACCCACGATAAATTGGTGACCTAACTTTTTACATTATTTCAACCTTAAACAACTTGAATACTAAATTCAACGCTGCAATGACGAAGAGCTTGGAGCAAATGCGGTGGGCAGCACGAACATCTTCAACAACAAAATATGTCTACATCAACAAAACCTTTCCTTCGAATTAAACAACAAGCAATAGGATTTCGAGGTAGTCTGCTTAGCGCGACATAAATCCTCACTTTATCTTTTAGGCCTTTGCACAGCCAGACTGTGTAATTTAAGCCCTAACTCCTTCTAGGTTCCGAGGTTGTCGTCCGATACTACATAAATCCTCATATCTTCCAGACGATTCATGTGATCGTGTCACGCAAATATAAGTCTAATTAAATAAAATTGGCAGGATGAAACACTCAAATAATTTCTCCTCGAAACTGAAGCCAAACCATAGGGTAGACTGGGAAGTCACCGAGGTTCGCCTCCGGATCTATGACCTCTCCTAGTTCTCCCTCATTTGGATGCCTCAAGAATGTTCTGAATTTGAGTCTTTCCCATTTGACACTCTTTGGTCCGATTTTGTTGAAAAGTCCTGTCATTTTGACCTCTTTGAAAATAATATTCCCTGATTTTTATCGAGAGTTTTCTTAAGTGACTTTGGTCATTTAAGATGTAATTAACTATAGGGGTTTTCCCTTATAGGGAACTTTTCCGAACCCAGCTTAATATAAACCTTATTTAATTTTTTGTATTAAATAGGAGAACTTGTCGCCAAATAAAATTGTTTTTCGCAGACCAAACGGATGTCATAAATTTCTTTGTTTATTTGATCTTATGTTTATCCCTTGGGATAGATACAGAATTTAAGGTAGAACTCTCTTTCATTTTCATTTAAACTATGAAAAGTATGAGGTCAGTTTGATTTCATATTTTTCTTAAAACTTATATATATGTGTATGTAAATTAAACGTCCTTCCAAAGCGGGCAACAAAATTTCGATTCCGGCGACCAACAGCTTCTTACGGGCAACTTGTCCCAACTTTTAAGTGCCGACAAATTCTGGCGACTCCGTTGGGGACTAGTTCCTCTCTCCATATTAATCAGGGATAATTGTTTTCATGCATCGGCAATGTGTCTGTTTCCCTCTCAAACCAGATTACCCTTATTTTCTGTTAGCTAACTTAGTCCATTTCTTCCTTGGATGAGTACAACTAACTCTTCTGGATTCCAGGACTTTTTGTTTAAACATCATAAAACATCATAAACAAAGAGTTCAGGAATCCTTTGGGTTTTCATTTTTTTTTTCTGAGGTCGGACCCCCAATAGATGTGTTGGTGGACTAGTTCCGCTTGAGCATTGTGCATTGTGAAGTTGGTCCCATACTGGGTCTTAAACATTGCACTTTCTTCGTTTTCTTCGGGTTTGGTTTTGCTTTTCTGCGAATCTAGCCAAATTGTTGTGTCTCTTCACAGTTGTTTAATTTGTTAATTAAAATCCTTTAATGCTTTAATCACAAATACATAATAAATTTAAAAATTAGAATAATAAAGGATGCCCAGTTCATAGGACAAGTGCGTCAAATTGAATACTTCTGTCGAAACTGCAATGCACGGAACGCCGCTGACTTTCAAAAATTCTTCAAATAGCTGGGACAATAACTTCGCTAAAGTTGGTCTTTTCTTTCACCTCTGGAGTGGAGTTCACTGTCAACGAGGATGAATTGCTTGACCTGACAGTTATTAAGGGTTCGATGATATTGGAGTTAAGTTTGGGAAGGTTCGTCACAGTACGAAGTTCGAAACAGATAAGTCCGTGGAGCGTATTGTAGAGTTCAACTTGAAATCTGTCAAGAAATTCTCCCCTCTAAAAGTGTTGGTTGAAAAGATCCCTACTACTATTGTAAAGTCTGTCGTTAGGAGCATTGGGACTTATCTGAGGACTGCTTGTGCTCCTACTACCGGATTCACCGTCACTGCGCCAACTGTTTCGCTAAATAAAGGAAAAGAGAGCCTACATGAGGAATAGTCAATCAACGCTTAGACCCTACCATTTCTGGATTCGAGATTGGGTCCAATTCAAAGCCCGTGCAACTAATAAATGCACATGAAAGGATTCTGCATCTTGCTGACAGAAAATTTCAACAAAGAATCAACGGTTACGCAAGGTATACCCATTTAAAGAGGAGTTCGTGACGAAGATGTTCCACGACTTGCTAATGAGACCAGAATTTAAACTACTAGAGCTGAAAATGCCAGAGGAGACTAACAAGAAGGATCATCCTTGCCCATACCACCACCACCGGTTGCTCGACCACACCATAGAAAATTGTTTTAGCTTCAAATATTGGCTTGAGAGGAATTTCAAAGGTGGAAATGTAACGATCCCGAAATAGTATTTGAAAGAACCTAAAAAAATAAAAAAAAAGGTCCTGTAAATATGAGTTCGGTTGATTTAATTAACTTCCACGCAACGACACCGGTGCTCGAGGAAATAAGTGATGTTTCTCAAAAACTTCATACTGACCTTAACGTTATCAAAGGAAAGTCAATTGAGTCTGCCTCAAAAAAACTCCAAGTCGACATTGTGCAACTTTCTAAAGATCGAATAAAAGACATTAAAGAAGAAAATTATGACCTAGCAGATTACATGGAAGGTGATCTTGCAGAAATCAACGTCATCGAGACCTGGGCCACACGTGCGACGCTCCGTCTTCTGGTTAGGAGAACGCCGTGGATGAGTGACAAAAAGCCATACAACAAAGGGACGAGCAGAACAACCGTCTCGAGAAGAAAATTGAAGAAATGACAGTCGTTATGATTACAATGAAAATATAGTCACAATCACCGAAAATGACACCTCCGGAAATACACCAGTCAGAGACTATTTATGTTGTAGAAAAGAGCTCACGTCCAATGAATGATAGAAGAAGGATTCAATTCAGGGTCCAATGCCGGAAAATGACGTTAAACAAATGGTGGAACAACAGGTGAGAGAAATCCTGGATCGATCAAAAGGAGAGGCATTGATTCTAGTGGGTAGACTTTTCCCGAAGGAGTTTGATGTCATCCAATATTCCAAGGGTTTTGTATCACCTTTGTTCAAAACTTTTGACGGGACTGGAAACCCCCGACAGCATGTTGCACACTTTCGAGCAAGTTGTTGCAACACAGAGGTTAGTGATGCGCTATTATTCCATCAGTTCATGAGCAGTCTTTCAGGAATCACTTTTAACTGGTTTATAGAATTACACAATGGCTCGATAAAGACACTTGCATAAATGGTAAACCTTTTTATCACACGGTTTGTCGGAGCTCAGTATCATGTCACCGTTGGTGATCTCGTGGTCGAGCAACAGAAACTGACTGAGACGTTAGTAGATTATATCCTGCGGTGGAGAAACCTCAGCATGAAGTGCGAACCACAATGTTTCCGTTCATTTTTTCTCTTTTTTTATTTTGAAAGGAGTCGCCAGCTTGTCAATCGTCGTATACTTCCCCCATTCGAATAAATCTCCCTCCCGAACCATATGAATGATTTGAAGAGGAGATGAATCGAATAAAAAGGGACATACGACAAAGTGACAAACAAGAGAAAATGTAAAACGTGGAAAGTCTATGTGCGATAAACCTCGCAAGGATATATTAAGAATGTCCGCCCAAACAAGATCGGGTAGAGGCACCTTAAACCAATATCCGTGAAAGAAGTATCTACATAGACTACCCATAACCAGAGAGTCAGGTGTATGTACCTGTTCTGGGGTCAAGAGCACTCCCAGAGGAACGTGTTCCTACTGGTTAATTACATCTTGGGGGATACCCAAGAATACTCTCGATAAAAGAAGTTTCACTTCATATTATCATAAACCTGAGGTATAAGCAATCAAATGAAGGTTATTCCGTGTGGGAACAGTCCCAATGCTTTAAAGCTCGCGCTAAGCAATCGAGCAGAGAGTGAGTCTCTCACATCC
>NW_018164877.1:100522-101047 GCF_001263595.1 Phalaenopsis equestris
CGGCCGGGTGCGGCGGCGCGGAGGAGAACTCCGGCGCGGGTTTTCGCCGGCGACGAGGAGCTCGTTCGGTTTTCCGCGAGGCGATCCAGAGAGGAGTCGCGAAAATGGGAGGGTCGCCATCCACCGGAGAGGGAAGCGGTTCTTTTTTTTTCCTTCTTTTTTTGAGAGGGAACCGTTTTTTTTATTTTGTTTTGGGAGAGAGAGAGAGGGAGGAGAGAGGAGAGAGGGTTACGCATCTTTTAAAAAAAAGAAAGGAAATTTTTTTTTTAATAATAATAATATTATTATTATTAAAAAAAAAATTTCCTTTCTTTTTTTTAAAAGATGCGTAACCCTCTCTCCTCTCTCCTCCCTCTCTCTCTCTCCCAAAACAAAATAAAAAAAACGGTTCCCTCTCAAAAAAAGAAGGAAAAAAAAAGAACCGCTTCCCTCTCCGGTGGATGGCGACCCTCCCATTTTCGCGACTCCTCTCTGGATCGCCTCGCGGAAAACCGAACGAGCTCCTCGTCGCCGGCGAAAACCCGC